>NC_069503.1:1137644705-1137902205 GCF_027579735.1 Bombina bombina | reverse complement strand
ATACATACTGTATATTTATCACAAAAGTATCATTACTATCAAATAGGCAAGAGGATTCAAAAAAGAAAGCAAAGGTGTCCACGGACAGAGTTGGCCATTGTGCAGCATCCAGCGATCTCCAAAAAGATCCCTATCATGTATTACACTATGATTTTGTGAATCCCACATGCAGTGGGCAATCAAGGGGCTTATTCTACTGTCGCTGGATGAACTGCCCAATTATTCACAAAGTAAAAAGAAGTAGGGGCATCGTTCCGGATAGTACCTTAGTAATCATTATTATAAATCCTCCAGTTACACAATATTCATGATACGTTCTTAAAGCTACCACAATTAAGTCCCAGTGCAGTACTCAGAAAGGTGAACGCAGTCTGCAGAGGTTTAGATACAAGGTAATTACAGAGGTAAAAAGTGTATTAATATAACTGTGTTGGTTGTGCAAAAAACTGGGGAATGGGTAATAAAGGGATGATCTATCTTTTTAAACAATAAGAATTCTGGAGTAGACTGTCCCTTTAAGTGAGGTCTGTTCCTCAGATCATACTACAGCTCAGTAAAATCACACCGTTTGACAGTGGCCCTCAGGTCACACTATGTGACAGTATTATACTGTATGGGCCAAACTTTCTAAAGCCCCTCACTCAGATCAGATTTAAACACAGCAAAAGGTGAATTCAATTATGCAGCAAAATTCTTATTTAAAGGGCCACTGTAAGTAAATATTTTCTATGCCTGTTACTAACTAATTACCCCAAATACGCTTTTTATCAATAGCATTTCATTAACATATCTCTACCGTATATCAGAAATCTTGTCTGCAAATTTAATTGTTTTCCAAACCCACTCCGTGGGTATCCTTTGCTCTGTACCAATCCGTTTTTAATACCTAGGTTTCAAAATGGCGCTTTAAACACAAACCGCTAGATTTGGAGTTTTGTCGGTAACGACCCGAAAAACTAACGCAGGCTTTTTTCTGGCCGCACCATAAAAATAACTCTGGTATTGAGAGTCCACATAAAGGCTGCGTTAGGTAGAGCATTTTTAACGCAGCTTCAACTCTCGATACCAGAGTTGCTTACAGACGCGGCCAGCCTAAAAAACGTGCTTGTGCACGATTCCCCCATAGGAAACAATGGGGCTGTTTGAGCTGAAAAAAAAACCTAACACCTGCAAAAAAGCAGCGTTCAGCTCCTAACGCAGCCCCATTGTTTGCTATGTGGTAACCCTTCCTACGTCTGCACTTAACACTCTAACATGTACCCCGAGTCTAAACACCCCTAGCCTTACACTTATTAACCCCTAATCTGCCGCCCCCGCTATCGCTGACCCCTGCATATTATTATTAACCCCTAATCTGCCGCTCCGTAAACCGCCGCTACTTACATTATCCCTATGTACCCCTAATCTGCTGCCCTAACATCGCCGACCCCTATATTATATTTATTAACCCCTAATCTGCCACCCACAACGTCGCCTCCACCTGCCTACACTTATTAACCCCTAATCTGCCGACCGGACCTGAGCGCTACTATAATAAAGTTATTAACCCCTAATCCGCCTCACTAACCCTATAATAAATAGTATTAACCCCTAATCTGCCCTCCCTAACATCGCCGACACCTAACTTCAATTATTAACCCCTAATCTGCCGACTGGAGCTCACCGCTATTCTAATAAATGTATTAAACCCTAAAGCTAAGTCTAACCCTAACACTAACACCCCCCTAAATTAAATATAATTTAAATCTAACGAAATTAATTAACTCTTATTAAATAAATTATTCCTATTTAAAGCTAAATACTTACCTGTAAAATAAACCCTAATATAGCTACAATATAAATTATAAATTATATTATAGCTATTTTAGGATTTATATTTATTTTACAGGTAACTTTGTATTTATTTTAACCAGGTACAATAGCTATTAAATAGTTAAGAACTATTTAATAGCTAAAATAGTTAAAATAATTACAAATTTACCTGTAAAAGAAATCCTAACCTACGTTACAAATAAACCTAACACTACACTATCAATAAATAAATTAAATACAATTGCTACAAATAAATACAATTAAATAAACTAGCTAAAGTACAAAAAATAAAAAAGAACTAAGTTACAAAAAATAAAAAAATATTTACAAACATAAGAAAAATATTACAACAATTTTAAACTAATTACACCTACTCTAAGCCCCCTAATAAAATAACAAAGCCCCCCAAAATAAAAAAATGCCCTACCCTATTCTAAATTACTAAAGTTCAAAGCTCTTTTACCTTACCAGCCCTGAACAGGGCCCTTTGCGGGGCATGCCCCAAGAAATACAGCTCTTTTGCCTGTAAAAAAAAACATACAATACCCAAGCCCCCCAACATTACAACCAACCACCCACATACCCCTAATCTAACCCAAACCCCCCTTAAATAAACCTAACACTAAGCCCCTGAAGATCATCCTACCTTGTCTTCACCATACCAGGTTCACCGATCGGTCCAGAAGAGCTCCTCCGATGTCCTGATCCAAGCCCAAGCGGGGGGCTGAAGAGGTCCATGATCCGGCTGAAGTCTTCATCCAAGCGGGCCAGAAGAGGTCTTCCATCCGATTGAAGTCTTCATCCAAGCGGCATCCATCCGGAGCGAAGCGGCAGCATCCTGAAGACCTCCACCACGGAACATCCATCCTGGCCGACGACTGAACGACGAATGACGGTTCCTTTAAATGACGTCATCCAAGATGGCGTCCCTCGAATTCCGATTGGCTGATAGGATTCTATCAGCCAATCGGAATTAAGGTAGGAATATTCTGATTGGCTGATGGAATCAGCCAATCAGAATCAAGTTCAATCCGATTGGCTGATCCAATCAGCCAATCAGATTGAGCTTGCATTCTATTGGCTGATCGGAACATGTGGATATACTGAGGATGAATAATCTGATGTTCACTCACTAGGGAGTTTACCATCACTTTAAATACAACAAACTCTTCTCTACTGATTGTCTGAGTACACAGCGCCTTTAGGTAGGGGCCATAGAGTGGAACATGCTTCGTGTGTAAGATTAATAAGAACACAGACACACAGGTAGCCCTAGTAAAGGTCAGGGGTGTAGTAAGAAGGGGCCTTTGACCCCTTGGAGGAATGTGACTAGGTAGGGAGGTGTGGGTGAACCCGGGAGCGGAGGTATTTAAGTGAAGGCTATACAGAAGGGAGGCAGACCAATTTTAGTTAGATCAAGAGTTAGGATCTGTCTGTCTCCCTTCTGTATAGCTGCAAACATGGCTCCCTTGGAGGAGCTGCTGGGTAAGTTGAGGGCAACAGCAGAGGAGAGGGGAGTGGAACCCGCCAGGGTTTTCTTCAGTCCCAGGGCAGTAAAAAAGAGGGAATGGCGGCTGCTCCCAGGAAAGGCTAATCCTTGAGTCCAGCAGGGGACCCCACATAAGAAGGAGGAACACAAGTTCCGGAGTGAGGAGTCTAGGGCAGCATGGATCATCGGTGAGGCCAGAGGATCAGGGTGTGATGGCTCCCATCAGGGAGATCAGGTGTTCCATCGATTTTTGTTACCCGTCAAATTTTGTTCCATATAGAGGGTGCGTCAAACTTTGCTACCCTCTCAGTGCACATACATCACCACATTCCACACATGCTTTACATCATATGTGGAATGCAGCAATGTACATGTGCGCATGCACACAAAGCGTAGCAAAATTTGACGGGTAGCAAAAAAATCATCAGAACACCACCCGGAAGGCGATGAGTGTGGTGGCAATTTAGGAGGTGACTCATGGTGGGGGCAGTGGGGAGTTGTCAGAGGCTTTCCCAGAGCAGGATGACAGCCTAGAAGGGCCTGGACCTCTGGTTAAGTTGGAGGTGGGATTGGAGCAACATGTTGAAGCATATGACCTTTTTGTGGATAGGTCTGGAAAACATTTCCAGGCCTGAGCTGTGCTGTTTCTGGGTCTGAGGGCCATTTGGAGGTACCAGTGGAGTTTGTTGAAGAAGGAGTACCTAGTAATCTAGCCAGTGTTAGGCGAGAAGAGTCCCAAGTCAGGCCTGCTGCCAGCTTTCCCAAGGGTAGGGTTTTGAGCCGTGGGAGTGGTTCCCTCTTTGAGTATGGTAGTTTGTGGGTTTAGGTCATTAGTGATGGGTTGCCGGTTCTGGGTTCATCTTCATCTGATGATGAATTTGTGCTCCCTACTTCTGGGTTGGATGGGGAGGGGTTTTCTGTTGGTTTTAGTGGTGGTTCTCTGAAAATATCTTTTGGGGGGCCTCTTAGAGTAATTTCAGGGCTGGGCAGGGGCAGTTCCCAACAACAGAGGAAAAAGGGGGCTGAGTAATCCTCTTAGCGCTATGTCCTCTGCAGGTGCGCAGGCCAGCCTTGAACAGCCAGGTCATTTTGGTGGGCATGCAGCATCATCTGAGGATGAAGATGACCATGGTGAGGGCAGTTCTTTTTGCCTGTGAGAGTCCTGGACAGAGATAATAAGCCTGGAACCCAATGACGGCCTTTGGGCGAGGGAGGTCTACGCTGCTGACAAGAGAGGGATAGACACAATGCAGGTCCAGGTAGGCAGGGGTGGAAGCTGGAGGAGAGGGCAGGGATGGTCGAGGACAAGGAAGGGTTTGATGGCAGCTACCAAAGATCAGGAGAGGTGTCAGAGAGATGGCCTATTGAGCCTGGGGACAGTGTGAGCTCAAGCAGAGGTAGAGGAGATATGATATGGACGAGAGCATTGGTAGTGGAAACATATTAAAATCCTCTAAATCGATCATGTGGTAAAAAAAGCCGTAGTGAATTATCCTAATGAAGCATTAAGCCAACCCTAAGTGGGAGGGGTGAAACGCATTCTATTGGCTGAAAAAACTGACGTTCTTACCACATGATCACTGATGTTGTTGGACAAGCTCCGGTGAACCCTGGATGTGGCGTGATCGAGACACTGTGAGATTGCAGCTTCCTCTGCCTATAGTAGGCATAGGGCTGAGTGCCTATCTTGAGTGACTTCTGGCTGAAAACGTAAGGTACAGCTCGCAGTCGTGGAGCTTTGCCTTTAATGGGCTAAGAGCCATGTACCTGAATACAGCAGTGATTTCTGGATCGTGCTCGGAGACAGCGTGGAAGTATGTTCTGGAGTAATTTAATTGCATATTAGGTGATACACCTGTGGTACAGGAGAGAGAAATCACTCAAATGATGAGAGTTTTAAACTTCATGGCTTGATAAAGTTTCTATATACCTCTGTGGCTCTATGTGCACACAAGGTTTCCTCTAGACACTGACCTACCTGGCTCTATGTGCACACAAGGTTTCCTCTAGACACTGACCTACCTGGCTCTATGTGCACACAAGGTTTCCTCCAGACACTGACCTACCTGGCTCTATGTGCACACAAGGTTTCCTCTAGACACTGACCTACCTGGCTCTATGTGCACACAAGGTTTCCTCTAGACACTGACCTACCTGGCGCGTGTTTTTACACTAAGTGCCCAGGTTTTAACTTACAATGGGCCAGATTAAGAGTGGAGTGCAAATGTTTGCACGCGAGTTAAAAAGTAAACGCTGTCATGAGATGCAGGACACAGCATAGAGGGTACAACACTATTTTATTGCAGAGCATGGAATTATACACCTGGTACATTACATCTCACTTAGTAACTGCGACATAGACTATAACGGACCTAAACCATGCCCCCATCCGGTGACGTCACTTTCCACTCCCCCTTTTCAAAGGACCAAGCAGACATTTTTTTTCCATTTGAATACATCAAATAACAAGGTATACAACAACAGTTTTGTATAGTATATAACAAATAACAAGTTAAAGAGAATATCTGTATAAACAACATGAATTACATCCTGACTTGAACATTGGGGTAGACTACCCTAGTCCACAATGAATATGGGATTATTCTGCCCATACTTCCGGTCACTGCTCTAACTAGTGCTAATCCCGATATCGGGCCGGAAGTTTCACCACTCTTCCACTTGATGTAATTCTACATGAACTGTCCTCTGATACAGAAGAAAGTGATTGAGAGTCTGCTGGAGGCAAAGACATATCCCCGCTGTGATCTTGCTGAGGGGAAGGCACCCCTATTAAAACAGGGGATCCCACCGGCGGTGGTACTGAGGCATCCAGTTCCAAACTCTCAGGTGCAGGCTGAAGATGTTTTCGATTTTGATGTGTGACTGTCCCTCCATCAGTAAGGACTACATAAGACCTTGGTTCTGGAGAGCGTCCAATTACCGTAGCAGACGTTTTCCATTTCTTCTCATCATCCAGTTTAATTCTGACACTTTTCCCCGCATTCAGCTCCTGCAAGGGCCTCACAGAGTGTCTCATATCGTAGAAGAATCGATTCATCCCTCCTAAGGAACTCGTCCTGAGGAATAGAGCTGGTTGGCTGGAAGACACCCACAGAGGGTAAGGTGGTGCGAATCTGGTGTCCTAGCATCAGCTGTGCCGGGCTAAAACCCGTGGCTTGAATGGGAGTCACCCTATAGGACAAGAGGGCCAGGTACGGCTCAGATTGCTTCAAAATGAATTTTGTTGTTTGAACTGCCCTTTCATCCATTCCATTGGCCTGCGCGTAATGTGGACTTGACGTAGAATGGAAAAATCATAAGAACTGAACTCTGTAGAAGCAAACTGCATTCCATTATCACTCACTACCTCAATTGGTATGCCCCACCGAGCAAACAAGCTCTTGAGACGAATGATAAAAGCTTGACTTGTGATCTCATTCAAGGGTGCAATCTCCAAATACCTGGAATAGTAGTCAATCACGACTATGTACTTTTTCCCGTGCAGTTCGCACAAATCAGCAGCTATTTTCTGCCATGGGCCTGCAGGCAGCAGAGTAGAAATCAAGGGCTCCCTTCTCTGAGTAGGCCGGCGTTGCCGGCAAAAGGCACATTTTGACACATGGCTTGCAATTTCGGAACTGATCCCAGGCCACCATACTGCCATAGCTGCCCTTTCTCTGCACTTTGTAATGCCCAAGTGGCCATCATGAATCCTGTTTATCATCTCCTGCCGCATGCTATCAGGAGTAACAATGCGGTCCTGGAACAGCACCAACCCATCCAGCTCCGTGAGCTGCGACCTTTCCGACTGGTAAGAACTTAAAGACATCCAGGCTGCCCGTCTCTTGGGCCAACCTTCTTTTATGTACTTTATTACTTCTTGAAGGTCTGTATCTAAATATGTCTCCTTTCTTATTTGTTCTAGCTTCCCTGAAGAAATGGATTTGGAGGCCAGAACTGAATCTACATACATTATCACATCTGTTTTCATTGAAGATTCTTCAGCAGCAGCCAGCTGGAGTCTGGAAAGTGTATCTGCCACAACCAGTTGTTTCCCCGGCACATGCACTGCCTGAACGTTGAACCTGAGCAGTCTCATTAGAAGTCTCTGGCATCTTAGGGGTGTTTTGTCAATAGCATAGGAGTTGATTAGAGGGACTAGCAGTTTATGGTCAGTCTCCAGACTAAATTTCTCTAAACCTACTAGGTAACGCTGAAAGCGCTCACAGGCCCAAACTGCAGCCAGACACTCTCTCAATTTGGGCGTATTCGACTGAGCAGCCATCAGTGTACGGGAACAGTAGGCGATGGGCTGTAGTTTGTTCTCATTCAACTGCAGGAGGAAGGCCCCTAACCCATAACTGCTCACATCAGCACTAACCACAGTCTTTTTGGAAGGGTCGTAGAACCCCAACACTGGGGCAGATCCCAGCAGGGACTTGACCTGCACAAAGGATTCTTCCTGTGAAGGTCCCCAGACCCAGGCAACATCTTTCTTTAGCAACTCTTTGAAAGGGTGAAGTATTGTGGCTAAATCTGGAAGGAACCTGCCCACATAATTTACAAGGCCCAATATTTGTCTCAGCTCATGTACATCAGAAGGACTTTTCATTTGTTCAATAGCACAAATTTTGTCGTGGTCTGGCTTGATGCCGTCCCCATTGATGATATGCCCAAAGTAACATAACTCAGCTTCTCCTAAAATGGCATTTCTCCTTATTTAACTTCAGCCCGGACTCTAGTCTGCAGCACACAGCTCAATCGCTGATCATGTTCTTCCAATGTACACCCATACACCAAGATGTCATCCATGACGACTGCCGTACCCTCGTGGTCTCTTAGGAGAGAATTCATTTCTCTTTGAAAGGTTTCAGGAGCAGAGAATATCCCGAAGGGGAGTCTGCAGAAGCAAAACTGACCTACTGGTGTAATGAAGGTAGTCAGCTTGCGGCACTGGATCTAGAGGTATCTGCCAGAAGCATCCAGTATAGAGAAGAACTTCGCCCCCGCCAATTTTGGAGTTATGTTTTCAAGTGTCGGCCGCACATATCTCTATCCCTTCACCGCCTCATTCAGCCTTTTCAAGTCTACGCAGATGCGTACCTTCCCGTTTTTCTTCGCAACAGGCACAATGGGGGCACATCAGTCAGTTGCATCAACAACCTCTTCAATAACACCCATATTCTTCTTACACAGAAGTTCCTTCTCCACCTGAGGCATGAGCGGGAATGGAATTCTACATGGAGTGGTAATGCTGTATGGGACTGCGTCACTTTTATGTGATATTCGGACTGGGTTGCAGTTCAGTAGGCCCAATTCACCAAACATATCTTCTAAAATCTCATTCACTCTGGCGACTAGGCCAAAACCACAGGCTGCTTTTCTGCTCAATAGGTTAACACACTGACCTCTAATCACATGTACCCACATGGTGAATTTCCTCTGCTTGTACTCGCAGCTGGCAAGAAATTTCCCTGCACAATCAAAGCGGCCACCAGGACTATGGACTTTTGTTGCAACTTTGGCCAGCTGAGGCTGTCAAGGCAGTTTCATGAATGCTGCAAGGGACATAACAGTGATGTCTGCTCCTGTGGCAATCTTAAAGGCAACTTTGGCTCCCATTACAGTAAGGGTAACCCTCCAATCATCTTCTGAACTCGGCCATTAAACAACAGACCCCACAAAGGACACTTCTTGACCCTCCTGGTCGCCATCCACCTGCATCTCCTTAATATATTCAGTTTTACACCACTTCAAAATGGCCCATTCGGTTACATTTTCTACATCTTTTGTCTTTAGCAGGGCATATGACATTCTGATCATGGGCACGGTTGCACCGTGTGTAACTGGCATCATGGCATGCTGCGCCCATCCGCTTCTGGGCCTATCTGTTGCCCTTTGTCTACCGCTCACACTGTGCGTTTCTCTAGCAGCTCTCCTGAACTGCTGCACTTCATCCACAATACTCTCAGACCTCAGATCAGCACTTTGCTTTTTCACCAGTTGACTCTGGTGGGCCATCCTAATAGCCGCATCCAATGTTAAATCAGTCTCTAACTGTAGCTTCAGTGAGACTTCAGCATCTGCAATTCCTATGACTATTCTGTCTCTGATTTGGTCCTCTTTATCAACACCAAACTCACAGAATTCAGCTAGTTCATACAGGCTGGGCACAAATGACTCCACAGATTCTCCCACACATTGAGCACATTTGTGAAAACAGGCCCCCCTCATGAATCATATTTCTTTTGGGCACAAAGTGGGCACTGAGTTTGTTCATAACTATGTCAAAGTCAAATTCTTACCCTTCTTGGAAAGCAAGAGTATAAAAGAGAATTAACTTGTACTTCACCACTCTCCTTGTCCAGCTTGGAAGCAATCCTGAAGCGTTGAAACCGCTGACGCCATGTGGGCCAAGCTGCTGGCTGAGAGAAATCAAAAGGATCAGGTGGGGTAAAATTTGACATCGTCACTAATCAGGAAACAAAAGCGCAGACAAGAACTTCTGACACCATGTCATGAGATGCAGGACACAGCAAAGAGGGTACAACACTATTTTATTGCAGAGCATGGAAGTATACATCTGGTACATTACATCTCACTTAGTAACTGCCACATAGACAATAATGGACCTAAACCACGCCCCCATCCGGTGACGTCACTTCCCACTCTCATCCCAAACGCTATTGCTCTCAAGCTAGAATGATTACTGCAACTTCAGAGCTCTGGTTAACAGTTTCTCAAAACATAAGAGTGTCATAAAACACATCAAAAATACATTACAAAGTACAGTTACATTCATAATAACCCCATCTAATATAAATTATTTAAAAGAAATATTGCACAAAACGTTATAAGTGCTCAAACATATGAGGTCTCAGGTGTAAGGGGAAAAAAGCTGCAAAGGACTTGCACAAATGCATACATACATGTTTAAATACGTATATCTAAGTAAATGAATACATGTAAAAAAATATTTATGCAATATTCATATGTAATAAAGTGTTATACTGTGTATTTACTGAAAATATTTCACATTCAAATGTTCTGCACATAGGGGAATATGTTCTATGTATTTATAAATAGATATTCCTATATATAATCATGTGGACAGACACACATACATACATACATATATACACACACGCACACAGTATCTCACAAAAGTGAGTACACCCCTCACATTTTTGTAAATATTTTATATCTTTTCTTTTTTTTTTTTTATATCTTTATTTATAACAAAGACAAAGAAATCTACAGAGTTAACAATTATCAGATAAAACAAAGGTACATAACACAGTGATTATAAGCAGATCCATATATAGTTAAATAACACAGCGTAAACCGAAGTATGAGGTAAAAAGTGCCCGTACGTAATTAAAAACACATCTTACCAGTTTTTTTTAAACGAGCCTTCATAAAACAAAAAAAGAAAAAAAAGTGCGTTAGTGTGACCAAATAAACCTTTGTTAAATGACTAGGCTTTCTTCATCTCAGTTGTTTTCCCCCTTTTTTTTAACCCCCCCATCATATAGACCATACAATATAAACAACCTACTCGGGTTCCTCACACATAAAACAAAAAATAAAATACAATACAAAAAAAAACCAAAAAAAACCCCAAAAAGAGCTAGAACCTCTCCTCCCGTCTCCCCATCCGCTCCCACCCACTCACTCAGAATCTGTTGCCCAATCACTAGGGAAATGGCCTGCCAAAATATTCATCTGTATAAATTCTGAGTTTCTAATAGGTTTAATTAATTTTTTTTGATGTATTAGGGGCAAAGATCTTACAAATATCTCCCATTTCTTAAATAATACTGCTAGGTACTTATCTTGTGGATGAGATAGGTTAATCTGTTCTATTATAAATTGATCAGTCAAAGCCCTTTTAAACTGTGCCATTGCAGGTGAAGAAGATGCTTTCCATGCTTTAAAAATAAGATTACGTGCGGTTAATATAATAGTATTTATCAGATTATAGTTCTTCATTGAGTCCTGATATTCTACCAGAAAAAAAATCTCGATAGGAGATATTTTATGGTCCACCTTCAGAACTGTCGTTAACCAAAATGAGATTTTCCCCCAGTATTGGCCTACCTTAGGACAACTCCATAGACAATGAAATAGGTCAGCTCCTGCCATTGAGCATCTAGGACATAGAACCTTTGTTTTGTACCATTTGGCAAGAATAGCAGGTGTAAGGTATCTCTGTAACCCCACTTTAATCTGTGACTCCCTCCATGATGTCGGAACCCATGACTGTTACGTTATTTTAAAGCTCCCCGCGATAATCTGCTCATCTATGTCTGGAAATAAAGTAGCCCATTTAACGACCATCTCGTTTACTTGTGCTTTTGATGCTTTCTGTATTAATAGTAAGTATAAAGGGGAAATTGCATATATTCCTGCTGCATACATCGAGATCCTGGGCTGCAACTCAAGGACCAGTCATTCCCGTATTTTGTGAGCAGCTCCTGGAGGAAATGTCTAACTTGCAGAAAAGCGTAGAACTCACGTGTCCCTAGATCAAACCGGGTTGCAATTTCTTGAAATAATACTGTATAACCTCCCGCGTCCTGAAACTGACATAGAGATTGGAGGCCTTTCGACTCCCAGTCTTTAAATATCCGATTGGATAAGCCAGGGCTAAAGTCTGGATTACCTGTTATAGGTAAATATTGTGAGATATAGGGAGAGATCCCGATTTCTGTACATAGCCATTGCCATGCAATAATGACATTCTTAAAGGTACCTAAATAAAATATGTTGGACGGAATTGAGGTGAATGGACAGTGCAAAAGAGCCTTTAACTTGAATGGAGCCACAATCTGTGATTCCCAGGTAAAAGAGGTAATTTGTTCCTTCTCGGTTAACCAATCTAGTGCAAATCTAGCTATAATAGCCAGATTATATGCCTGAATATTAAGGAGTGCGAGGCCCGCTGATAACTTAGAGTTCATGAGCCTATATAAGGCAATTCGTGGTCTTTTACCATTCCATAGAAATTTAGAACAAGCCTTATTGTATATGGCGATATCTTTTTTATGCAGGAGCCATGGAATATTTTGCATAATATAGAGGAGCTTCGGGAAGATGATTGATTTAATCAAAGTTACCCGCGCAGTTAACGAGATTGGTAGCCTAATCCATTCATCCAGATTTCTCTTGCAAGAGTCCAGTACCAACCTATAATTTAATCCATACCATTCCTCCGGGTTTCTTGATAATCGTAAGCCCAAGTACGTAATCTGAGGAACCTCCCGAAAAGGATGATTCACTTGTAATGAGGGATTTTTATATATCCACATTAGTTCAGATTTAGCGGTATTAATCTTAAACCCAGAGATTTCTCCAAACTCCTGGGTGATGTTCTGTAAAATAGGTAGTGATACCTTAAGATTAGATAGAAATAGCAGAAGGTCATCCGCATAAAGAAGAAGGGTCAGCTTCTCGCCCGCTAAGAAAATTCCCTCTAGTTCTTGCCGTAATTGAATGGCCAAAGGTTCTATACTCAGATTAAACAAGAAGGGGGAGAGTGGGCAGCCCTGTCTGGTCCCTCTGAATAGATTAAATCGCTGTGTAGCCGTATTGTTGATAATCACCGCAGAGGAGGGAGTACTATAGATTAAACGTATGTAGTTATTGAAAGGGCCCGAGAACCCAAATTGCTCTAGAGTGGAAAATAGGTGGTCCCAACTGACCCTATCGAAAGCCTTTTCCGCATCTACTGTTAGAATAGCCTTGTCTATATCTCCATGAGGTTCCTTATTTTTATATATGTTCCAGAAAGATTCAATCAGGATTAATAATTTCCTCGTATTCTTTACCGGCTTACGCCCGTGCATGAAACCAGATTGATTCTCATGGACTAAATCGCCCATATAGGGTTTTAGCCGTGAGGCTATAATATATGCGAGCAGCTTATAGTCAGCATTTAAAACCGAAATAGGCCTAAAAGAGCTTGGTAGTTCAGGGTCTTTCCCCTTTTTTAGGATCAGTGAAATATTTGCAGATATAAAGGATGCGGAACACTTTCTGTTTCAACACTTTCAGAAAAAAAAATTAAATAACTTAACTAATATAGGTAACACCTGAGATTGGAGGATTCTATAGTATTCTATGGGGAGAGCGTCTGGGCCAGCTGCTTTATTGGGCTTCGCATTTTTGATTGCCCAAATTATTTCCTCTTCCGTAATGGGCGCGTTAATGACATCTCTGGCTTCTGTGGATAAACGTGGAATTTTAATCTTTCCCCAAAATATCTCTTTTTTATTTGATTTAATAGGCTCTTGCCTATATAAGTCCTGAAAGAAGTAAAAAAAAAAACTTTTTCTATATCAGCATGGCTTGTATATCTCACATCTCCTTGCTTAATAGAAGTAATTGTATACCTAGGTGAGGACTTAGCTAACCTCGCTAAAAATTTTGCTGATCTACCCGTGAACCCACCCATACCTTGCTTTCATTCTAAGTTCTTCCTGGGCACTGATTTGTTTCAGATGCGAATCACGGAGCGTCTTCGCCACAACGTAAGCCTCCCATGATTCTCTCGTACGCCTAGAAATATACGCTCTATATGTATTCTTGACCCGATTGGCTAGTTGTCTAGCCCCTACACTACAGCTTTTAGACCAATGGGATGTATAAGACTTAATCTCTCCGCGTAAAACGGCTTTAGAAGCCTCCCAAAATGTCTCGATCCTATCTATATAATTTCGATTGTTATTGAGGTATTCTGACCATTTTAACCGAAGGTGGTTCTGAAAATTAATATTATTACTCAAATGTCTAGGGAAGGAGATATAATTCTTAGCAAACCGCCTACCTCCAGTATTAAGACCCAGTGCTATAACGGCATGGTCGGAAATAACTATGTCTTTAATATCAGTGGTCCAATTTCGAACTAGCATAGTATCTGAAACCAGGAAATAGTCAAGTCGGGAGAAAGATCGCTGAGCATGCGATATACATGTATAAGAACGTACATCCGGGTTCTGTATTCGCCATAAATCTACCACCCCCAGATGGGAGCATAACCTCTGAAAGATCTGCCTTTTTCTACCTCTGTAGATAAGAAGACAAGAGAGGCGCCAAACATAAAACAATATCGTCTGAACCATGGGCCAATAGGTTCAGACGATATTGTTTTATGTTTGGCGCCTCTCTTGTCTTCTTATCTACAGCCGGGTACTCCTTTGGATTACTGCTGAGAGTGCAGCCCCTAGTTTGTGAATTTCTTCGAGCAATCGATACCAGCTCTATCTAAGCACCAGCGCACCTCTGGGGATCTTCCGATCTTCTTTTTTTCTTTTTCTACCTCTACTGTTTAGCATCCTATTGTTAGAGTTATCCAGCGAGGGGTCCGCTAATAAGTTAAGATCTCCTGCAATAATCAGATTTGATCCTATATATCTGTGTAGTTTTACCAATAAGGCTGACCAGAAGTTATGGTCAACTTGATTGGGGCCATATATATTACATAGTGTATATCTGAAACCTTTAATTTCCAACTCCAATATTAAGAATCTCCCTTCAGAATCGAGTTCAGTATTAATTATTCTATATTCCAATTTCCGATTCAATAAAATTGCCACCCCCCTCTTCCTTGAGGTAAATGGAGCCGCCACTACTTCCCCTACCCACTTAGATTTAAGTTTGGGTATTTCAACGGTATTAAGATGTAGCTCCTGTAAGAGTACTATATCGGGGTTAAATTTCCCCAGATGTTTTATTACAGTTTTCCTTTTAATTGGTGAATTGATACCTCCTATATTCCAAGATAGCAAGTTAAGCTTATCTATCATTCATATTATTTAACTTGTTAATCTAGTATATAGTAAAGGGTAGAGGGTGGTCCCTATGCTCAACCCACGAGAAATACTAGAGGACCTATTCCAGTGTCGACACATAAGAAGGAGCGGAAAGGGAGAGGGAAAGGTGCGGACGCAGAAAGGGGGAACGACGAGAGAGGAGAAAAAAAAAAAAAAAAAAAAAAAAAAAAAAAGAAGGACAAGAGAAGAGAAGAGAACACAACAAAAAAAAAAAAAAAAAGACACAGACAACACAGAACCCCACAAGACCCACCACAGAACCATAAAAAACCACCATTTCTAGGATTATCATAGTCCTCAATTCAAAGACCATACTACTCATTTCTATTTATCTAAGTAACAACATATTTTGAATCTGTGATCAAAGAACCTCTTCCTAATACCCTAAAAACATATTCATGGTACCCCTACCTCTCTGCAAAAAGCCTCCGCCTCCATAACATTATTGAGTGTGTGTGTACTTCCATCTTTCTGTACAATTAGCTTGGCTGGATAGACCAGCCTGATGTTGTAGTTCTCTTTCTGCAATCTCCCATAAAAAAGGACATATCTCTTCTCTTGGTTAATGTTTCCGAAGAGAAGTCTTGAAACAGTAATAATTTATGTGAGCCTACAGAGAGAGGGCTACATTTCCTGTAATGTTTAAGATATAAAAGTTTGTACTGGAAGTTGACAAATTTTAAGATTACTGGCCTTGGTCTTGATGTCTCACTGTGTTCACGTCGTTGCCCTATCCTATGTACCCTTTCAACAAGAAAGGGAGCAGCAGGAGCCGGGATCTGTAGGGCCTGTGGTAACGTAATGGTAACAAAATTCATTAAATCTTGGAATTCAGTAGACTCAGGCAAGCCAATCACTTTAAGGTTATTGCGCCTCGATCGATCCTCAAGGTCCTCGATCTTAGCTTGCAATGAAGTGATAGTTTTGCTATGAGTATCTATTACCGGATCCATAATATTAAATCTATCTTCTAGATCTGAGATCCGATTCTCCATTTCATCTAGTCTGGATGAAAACTGTCTAACCTCCAAAGTGAGGTTTGATATCTCATTTCTGATCTCCTGTTTGATCATGTCAAATTGGGGTGTCAAAATTTTGGCTACTTCAGCAGCAAATTCTAACAAATTGTTAGGAGACGGATTAGAGACACTTTTTTCCGATGGGGAAACAGAGCTATAATCCAAGTTCCTGCTGCTCCCCCTCTTTTCTCTGGATTTGGGGGGCATATTGGAGGGAGAACTTCTTTGCTGCATATATTTATCCATGAACCAAGCCTCACTAAAATTTGTTTGTATAGTACTGTCTATTAACTAGGAGGCTTAACGCAGTGAGAAGTACACACAGAGAGAAAAAAAGAAGAAAAAAAAAGAGGGGGGGGTACTAGTTTTTCTAATATGTTTGAGACAGTGTATTCTTCTAAAAGTGTTAAAATGTTTTTTATTCAGGTGTCAATTCTATTCCTCAAATTCCCTAGTTTTTATTTCTATCTAAAGTGTGCAAAAGTTATTCCTTTTAAACCATTTTTAGTGTATGTCGCTACATAGAGGAATTTACAAATATTAGTGTAAGTGAATAGGTGTCGGTGTAAGTAATCAGCTTCTTAGCATAAAGCACCACAGTGAAAATTAACCAGAGAGACTTGTATATATATTCCTACCCTAATATATTTTTATAGACTTAAATTAAAAAAATACAATTCAATATCCTAATAGTTAGTACTATTAATTCCAGGTAACCATACCTTGGGGGGACTAAATATTTTATGTTTACCACAGCAAATTTGATATCCTACCTAATCTATGTTTATCTGTCTCCAAGGTAAGAATCTCAACCCAGACAAGCTTTTTCAGATACTGCTTATCAAAAAAAAACAAAAAACTTTCCAGCTGTTAAATCTACTTATGTTTTAATATCTAGTGACCTGCTGTAACCATATCTCTATGCATATATTATGTCCCACCATCTTATATTCAGGAAAAGAGCAGCCACAAGCAGGAGAGCGTTCTATAAATACAGGTTATACATAGGTAGATTATCAACACAAGAAAGAATAATGAATAAATCTCAGCATTACCCTTATTTAGCTCAACAACCCACCTACAGAAATACAGCAGGCTAAGAACTAAAGAGATTTCTATGCTAGTACAGGATGTACATAAATGAGCTCTCCAAATATAGTAAATAGTAGCTCCCTCAAAATATAGATCAGCCTTGAGCTTATTTTGTTCAAATGCTACTTCATAACAATGTCTTTGCTGCCTTCACAGCGAGTTTACCCCGTCAACTTGAGTTATTAATTGACCCAATGGGTTCGGCAGAGAAAGTCCAGAACGCTGTGTACAAATAAAAAGATTAAGTGCACTTGAATCAAATGTACAAATGCGGTAAAGGAAGCTTTTAGATATCCAAACAAGCGTACAAAATGAGGCCAGAGTATGGTACCTTACTGTCGATCCCCACAGTCTTAACCAGAGTACCTTATCAGCTTGTTCGATCCTCCCAAGCTGTGACGTAATGTGTCCGGAGGGCTCCAAGCTGCAACCAAAGTGGAGGAACTGCTATACAGCATAACAGTGCGCCTACAGCGCAGGAAGCGGTCCTCCAATCAGCCACCGTAGACACTTCTTCTCTGTAGGAGTACCTCAGGAATACAAGTCGTCGCCGCTGGATGACCTGTGCAAGCCACAGTCAGGAGCAATGTGAAGCTTCGCCCGCGATACCTCACGCTGGGGGGGCGGGAACACTTCGGCTATTTGCTGTCCGAGATGCCCAAACTTCCTTGCAGTGAAAACCGCGGAGCCTCCACTCCACTCTCGGCCCAACAAAGAGAGACTGACTCCTCCAGAACTAGGATCACTGCCGCGTTAGCATCTCGAAATCCCAATCACAGACCGCCAAGGGGTAGAAAGGGCTGCCACTGGGTATATAAACACTTTAACCAGATAAGTGTCAGAGTCACCACTCTGTAACTTATATACCAGCGTGTGTATATCTTGTATGTGGTACAGTTCTTGTGCAGGTACGTCTCAGAGCCTCTTTCTTAAATACCACTTTAATGCCGGGTATAGTGAGTAGAGCAGCTGAAAGTCATTGCTATACAATCTCAGGTGTATCAGAGGGCTTGTCCAGGGAGGAACTGAGACGGTACTTAGGGGCCCCTGTAGAAATGGTGTGCACCAGCCACCGTGCACTTTTTAGGCTGCAATTTTAACTTCCCATGCTGGATCGGAATCCATGTTCCCAAGCCTGAATGTGGCCAAGGGAAACCAATGCATATGCTGTTGTTAGATTTAGGCCTCACTCAGAGGCACGGAGCGTCCTCAGCACCTGCAGCTACCTGCAGTTACCTGCATGCCCCGCCTCCAACAGGAAGCTCTGCTATTATATCTTTTCATGTGACAACACTGAAGAAATAACACTTTGCTACAATGTAAAGTAGTAAGTGTACAGTCTGTATAACAGTGTAAATTTGCTGTTCCCTCAAAATAACTTAATACACAGCCATTAATGTCTAAACCGTTGGCAACAAAAGTGAGTACATCCCTAAGTTCAAATGTCCAAATTGGGCCCAATTAGCCATTTTCCCTCCCCGGTGTCATGTGACTCGTTAGTGTTACAAGGTCTCAGGTGTGAATGGGGAGCATGTGTGTTAAATTTGGTGTTATCGCTCTTACACTCTCTCATACTGGTCACTAGAAGCTCAATATGGCACCTTATGGCAAAGAACTCTCTGAGGATCTGAAAAAAAGAATTGTTGCTCTACATAAAGATGGCCTAGGCTATAAGAAGATTGCCAAGACCCTGAAACTGAGCTGCAGCACGGTGGGAAAGATCATACAGTGGTTTCAAAGGACAGGTTCCACTCAGAACAGGCCTCGCCATGGTCGACCAAAGAGGTTGAGTGCACGTGCTCAGCATCATATCCAGAGGTTGTCTTTGGAAAATAGACATATGACTGCTGCCAGCATTGCTGCAGAGGTTAAAGGGGTGGGGGTCAGCCTGTCAGTGCTCAGACCATACACCGCACACTGCATCAAATTGGTCTGCATGGCTGTTGTCCCAGAAGGAAGCCTCTTCTAAAGATGATGCACAAGAAAGCTTGCAAACAGTTTGCTGAAGACAAGCAGACTAAGGACATGGATTACTGGATCCATGTCCTGTGGTGCGATGAGACCAAGATAAACGTATTTGGGTCAGATGGTGTCAAGCATGTGTGGCGGCAACCAGGTGAGGAGTACAAAGACAAGTGTGTCTTGCCTACAGTCAAGCATGGTGGTAGGAGTGTCATGGTCTGGGCCTGCATGAGTGATGCCCGCATTGAGGAGCTTCAGTTCATTGAGGGAACTATGAATGCTAACATGTACTGTGACAATCTGAAGCAGAGCATGATCCCCTCCCTTTGGAGACTGGGCCGCAGGGCAGTATTCCAACATGATAACGACCCCAAACACACCTTCAAGATGACCACTGGCTTGCTAAAGAAGCTGAGGGTAAAGGTGATGTACTGGCCAAACATGTCTCCAGACCTAAACCCTATTAAGCATCTGTGGGGCATCCTCAAATGGAAGGTGGGAGAGCGCAAGGTCTCTAACATCCACCAGCTCTGTGATGTCATCATGGAGGAGTGGAAGAGGACTCCAGTGGAAACCTGTGAAGCTCTGGTGAACTCCATGCCCAAGAGGGTTAAGGCAGTGCTGAAAAATAATGGTGGCCACACAAAATATTGGCACTTTGGGCTCAATTTGGATATTTCCACTTAGGGGTGTACTCACTTTTGTTGCCAACGGTTTAGACATTAATGGCTGTGTGTTGAGTTATTTTGAGGGGACAGCAAATTTACACTGTTATACAGGCTGTACACTTACTACTTTACATTGTAGCAAAGTTTCATTTCTTCAGTGTTCTCACATGAAAAGATATAATAAAATATTTACAAAAAGGTGAGGGGTGTACTCACTTTTGTTGCCAACGGTTTAGACATTAATGGCTGTGTGTTGAGTTATTTTGAGGGGACAGCAAATTTACACTGTTATACAGGCTGTACACTTACTACTTTACATTGTAGCAAAGTTTCATTTCTTCAGTGTTCTCACATGAAAAGATATAATAAAATATTTACAAAAAGGTGAGGGGTGTACTCACTTTTGTGAGATACTGTATATATATATATATATATATATATATATATATATATATATATATATATATATATATATATATATATATATATATATATATATATATATAACCAAAATACCAAAAGATATATGTAGAAACAAGAGCATTGGAATTAAGTAATCATATTGTCATATTGGGTTAGCACATATGAAAATATGCAATCAGGTTTGCGTGAGAGTGGGGTCTTTTTCCCACTTTTTTTTCCTCCATTGACTTCTGTGGGGGAATACGTGAATGCACACGCAATATTCTAACATAGTAAATGAGGATAAAAAAAGACTGAAAGCCTTTGTGTTCAACCTATACAAATCTAATATACTTACAAAAAATCCATTAAAAAGGTGACCCATTTAACACACATTGAATTGTTTTTTTAAAAAACTAAAACAAATATCTAGTGAGAAAGGAATAAATATTTTCACACCATTCATTATATAATATATTATAATTAGTATAAAAAAAACTGATAACTAAAGTGTCATATGACAATTAAACAATATCTAAATGGTCATGTGACAACCATATGATATCTAAATGGTTATGTGACAACCATATGATATCTAAATGGTCATGCAACAACCATATGATTTCTAGATGGTCATGTGACAACCATATGATATCTAAATGGTCAGTCATGTGACTTCCAAATGATATCTAAATGGTCATGTTACAACTAAATGATATCTTACATAGTAACATAGTAGATGAGGTTGGGGGGAAAAATAGACCAAAGTCCATCGAGTTCAACCTATACAAATCTAATATACTTACAAAAAGCTCTAGCTGAGCTTAAATTAATCCCATTAAAAGGTGACCCATTTAACCCAAGCAATCATATCCCTAAATTCTGTTTTTAGTCAGAAATGTATCTAAACCATTTTTAAATATCTAAGGTATTGGCATTTACTACCTCCTTAGGTAATGAGTTCCACTATTTTATTGCTCTTACAGTGAAAAAACATTTCTGTTGCAAGAGATTAAATCTCCTTTCCTCCAGCCTTAAATTGTGTCCTCTTGTCACAAACAATTTTCTTTGAATAAACAGAGCTTCTGCCATCTCTGTATATGGGCCTTGAATATATTTCTATAAAGTAATAAAGTCACCTCTAAAGCACCTTTTTTTTCTAGAGAAAACAGACCAAGTTTGACTAAGCTTTGTGGGCCTTCTCTGAACTTTTTCTAGGTCTGCAATGTCTTTTTTTGAGATCGGTCCCCAGAACTGCACTCCATACTCAAGGTGAGGTCTTACCAGGGATGTACATAGTGACAGAATTATGTTTTACTCCCTTGCATCAATACCTCTTTTAATACATGCTAGTATCTTATTAGCCTTAGAAGCCACTGCTCCTTATCGTGCGCCCATCTTTAGCTTGTTATATATTACTACTCCCATATCCCTTTCCTCCTCTGTTTAGCAAAATCTAGTCCCATTTAATTAATAATTTGCCTGCTTATTTTTACTTCCAAAATGTAGAACCTTGTATTTTACTGTATTAAATCTCATATTCCATTTACCTGCCCATTCTTCTAATTTTTGCAGATCCCCTTGTAACTCAAGTTTGTCCTGCTCTGACCTAATGACCTTACACAACTTTGTATCATCTGCATAAATAGAGATATTGCTATTTAATCCTTTCTCTAAGTCATTAATAAAAATATTAAAAAGAACAAGGCCCAGTATTGATCCCTGGGGTACTCTACTGATTACCTTTCTCCAATCTGACTATGATCCATTCACTACTACTCATTTCTCCCTGTCTTTTATCCAGTTACTTATCCATGAGCTAGCAGTTCAGCTACTCCCAGTACCTTAATTTGGTAAATGATACAGTGCCACATGAGAGATTCAAACGCCTTTGCAAAATCTAAGTATATCACATCAACTGATTCCCCTTTATCTATATTTTTACTTACTTCCTCATAGAATCTAATTAGATTAGTTTGACATTATCTATTTCTCATAAAACCATGCTGATTAGAACTCATAATCTTGTTTACATGAATATGCTCAACAATATAATCCCTTATAATCCCTTCAAATATCTTCTCCACTATTGATGTCAGACTAACTGGTATATAGCATCCTAGATTAACCCTGTTTCACTTTTTAAAGAGTGGCACCACATCAGCTTTACGCCAGTCCTGGGGTACTATGACTGAGTATAATTAATCTTGAAAAATTAAGAGTAGAGGTTTGTCTATAATTGCTACATTTCCGTAAAATCCTTGGGTGTATTCCATCTGGGCCTGGAGTTTTATTTACCTTAATATTATCCAGTTTTTTCCTGATATCCTCTAGAGATAAACCAGTTAATGGTATGGGCTTGTATGTTCTAGTTTGTTTCAAAGTATCCCCCATTGGTTCCTCTCTTGTGTATACTGAAGAAAAGAATTGGTTTAGTAGCTCAGCATTCTCCCTGTCACTGTTAAAGGACCAGTCAACACAGTAGATTTGCATAATCAACAAATGCAAGATAACAAGACAATGCAATAGCACTTAGTCTGAACTAGAAATGAGTAGTAGATTTTTTTTCTGACAATTTTAAAAGTTATGTCTATTTCCACTCCCCCTGTACCATGTGACAGCCATCAGCCAATCACAAATGCATACACGTACCATGTGACAGCCATCAGCCAATCACAAATGCATACACATACCATGTGACAGCCATCAGCCAATCACAAATGCATACACACATATTCTTGCACATGCTCAGTAGGAGCTGGTGACTCAAAAAGTGTAAATATAAAAAGACAGTGCACATTTTGTTAATGGAAGTAAATTGGAAAGTTGTTTAAAACTGCATGCTTTCTGAATAATGAAAGTTTAATTTTGACTTGAGTGTCCCTATAATCATGTTACCCTACAAGCATTTTAATGTACCTATATTGTCCTGTTTTGCCATTTATGTACTTAAAGAATCTTTTAGGGTTTGACTTAGAGTCCTTTGAAATTAATCTTTCATTTTCAATTTTGGCTAATTTGATAGCTTTTTTGAATACGTAGTTACATTCCTATATATTTAAAGTATTTTGAGTCTGTACCCTTTTCTTTGAATCATTTTAATGCCGTTTTTTTTCCTAATTTCTCTTAACACATTTTTATTTAGCCACATTGGCTTCGATTTATTTCTTTTACTTTTAAAACCAGGTGGTATGTGCTTATGTGTATATTTATTTAACGCAGTTTTAAATGTTATCCATTTATCCTCTGTATTTTTATTAGAGAATACTTTGTCCCAATTTATGTTATTGAACAATTTTCTTAAATCATTGAATTTTGCTTTCTTCAGATTAAAAGTCTTAGTTAAACCTTTAAGACACCGCTTATGGAAAGAGATTTCAAATGTGACCATGTTATGATCACTGTTACCCAAATGTTCTTTGACTTCTATGTTTGATATTATATCTGTATTGTTTGCTAGCACTAAATACAAAATAGCTTTACTCCTAGTTGGCTCCTCTATTAATTGTGACAAGAAGTTATCTCAGAGCATTAAAAAAAAAAAATAATAATAATACTATATCTATCTCCCTTAGCTGGATTTCTAGTTTCATTTGCCCAGTTTATGTAATTAAAATATCCCATAATTGCAGCACTCTTATTATTAGCAGCCTTTCTTATTTGCATTAGTAGTTGAGTTTCCTCCATGTCACTAATGTTCAGGGCCGGTGCTAGGTTTTTTGGCCGCACAGGTGAGTATACATTTTGCTGCCCGCCACCACCCGATTTACATTACTTGGCATTCCACTGTTAGAAGCTGAATTATCAAGTCTCTGTCGGACCTGATCCAACACTCCGGATCAGGTCCGACAGACATCGCTGAATGCGGAGAGCAATACGCTCTCCGTATTCAGCATTGCACCAGACTCGGCAGAAACACAGGCCCACAAGCTCCGTACGGAGCTTGATAAATGGGCCTCTAATTCTTTGACAAACTGTTACAGATGTGTGCTAACAAAACCTATGGATAACCATTATTTCTTTAATTATAGAGAAAATAATTCCCCATTTGGGTGTTTGTATGTGAGTGCATGTGTGTGTGTCAGTGTGTGAGTTGTGTATGTGTGTGTGTCAGTGTGTGAGTTGTGTGTGTGTCAGTGAGTGAGTTGTGTATGTGTGTGTGTCAGTGTGTGAGTTGTGTATGTGTGTGTGTCAGTGTGTGAGTTGTGTATGTGTGTGTGTCAGTGTGTGTGTGTCAGTGTGTGAGTTGTGTGTGTGTAAGTGTGTGAGTTGTGTCAGTGTGTGTGTCAGTGTGTGAGTTGTGTATGTGTGTGTGTGTCAGTGTGTGAGTTGTGTGTGCGTCAGTGTGTGAGTTGTGTGTGTGTCAGTGTGTGAGTTGTGTGTGTGTCAGTGTGTGAGTTGTGTATGTGTGTGTGTCAGTGTGTGAGTTGTGTATGTGTGTGTGTCAGTGTGTGAGTTGTGTGTGCGTCAGTGTGTGAGTTGTGTATGTGTGTGTGTGTCAGTGTGTGAGTTGTGTGTGTGTCAGTGTGTGAGTTGTGTATGTGCGCATGTGTGTGTGTCAGTGTGTGAGTTGTGTGTGTGTCAGTGTGGGAGTTGTGTATGTGTGTGTGTGCATGCATGCCTGTAAGTGCGTATGTCTGAGTATTTGTAAGGGTTTGTGTGTTTATGTGTGAGTGCATGTGTGTGTATCAGTGTGGGAGTTGTGTATGTGTGTGTGTGCATGCATGCCTGTAAGTGCGTATGTCTGAGTATTTGTAAGGGTTTGTGTGTTTATGTGTGAGTGTATGTTTGTAGTATATGCATGTGTGTCAAGAGTGTGAGTAGTGTATCTGTCTTTATACAGCAATAACACAATGGCGAAAAATAATGGTGCCGAAGACACCAGTGGCGAAACACTTTGCTCAACATAGGAGAAATGATAATTTTGATAAAAGTGAATTAAAATATATCAATACTTTATTTTCATTTCAAGGTATTGATCATGTGCCCAAACTAAATACAGGTGGCAATAGATCTCAGACGCTGAATAGGAGAGAAGTGTACTGGATCTATACCTTAAAAACAGGGAGTCCTTTGGGCATAAATGAAAATTCAGATGTAAAATTATACATAGGTAACTGAGATGTAATCAGTAGGTAGTAGCGTTCTAGTTTTTCCCTAGGAGGATGATATTACTATCATAGAAAACGAAATTGATATGATATATAAATATAACCATCTGAAAATAAAAGTGGTAGGTTACTTTAAGTGCACCTACAACTAGAGATTATTCACTGTGTCTTAATAAATTATTTTTTGGCTGAAAATTATTTTTTGGCTGAAAATTATTTTTTGGCTGAGTATTAAGTACATATTTATATCTATATTGGAAATATGCCCTTGTATTGTGACCGCTGAATTATCTTAGTATTATACAAAATGTTAATGTAGCAAAATTATTTTATTCGTATAGTACTAGCTGGATTTCCCACTACAATGTGTTAATTGTCTATCTATATATTTTTAGATACAATGTACTCGTAACATATAAATTTATGCTTGTTATTTTTTATATATTGGAATGTGATTGATGCACCTGTTTGAATGGCTTATAGGTTAGTAATATGCCGCTAAATTTATAAGCGGTAGTATACCTTTAAATTTTGGGAAAGAGTGGTGAGCCAAATAAAAGGTGTAATCAGACAGCTGTGAGTATCCCTGACGAAGTGCTGTTTAGCAGCAGGAAACGCGTTGGATGTAGCTGATGTGTGTGGAGTGGTGGAACCTTTTGTTTTCCTTGTTGTGATAATAAATATACAGTGATGATTCAGCTCGGTCTATGATTGCTTATTTTTCGCCATTGTGGTATTGCTGGATTCCTTTTGGTGTGTGAGATACACTGCGGAGATTTCTAAGCTACAGGTTCTGTACTGGATAACGGCTATCTGGTGAAGACGAGGAGTGCCTGAATACTTTCCAACATCCCGCATAGTGGGGCCGGATAACCGTGAGTAACCTGGGTGGATGTTTTTACAAACACACAAAGTTAGTTCGATACCACCAATATATCTTCATGTTATCTACTTGTGATACAATATACTATACTGGAATACTGGAGAATTTGGAGGTTATCTGAACATATATATACCTACAAAGGAGAAACATAATACTTTATAGTGCATATGTAAAACTCACCCAGCTGAATATATATACAGTTAACACTCTATGGCCTAGATTTGGAGTTTGGCGGTAGATGGGCTGTTAACGCTACGCTGGCTTTTTTCTGGCCGCACCATAAAATTAACCCTGGTATCGAGAGTCCCAAAAAATGCTGCGTTAGGCTCCAAAAAAGAAGCGTAGAGCATTTTTACCGCAAATGCAACTCTCGATACCAGAGTTGCTTACGGACGCGGCCAGCCTCAAAAACGTGCTCGTGCACGATTCTCCCATAGGAAACAATGGGGCTGTTTGAGCTGAAAAAAAAACCTAACACCTGCAAAAAAGCAGCGTTCAGCTCCTAACGCAGCCCCATTGTTTCCTTTGGGGAAACACTTCCTACGTCTGCACCTAACACTCTAACATGTACCCCGAGTCTAAACACCCCTACCCTTACACTTATTAACCCCTAATCTGCCGCCCCCGCTATCGCTGACCCCTGCATTATATTATTAACCCCTAATCTTCCGCTCCGTAAACCGCCGCAACTTACATTATCTTTATGTACCCCTAATCTGCTGCCCCTAACACCGCCGACCCCTATATTATATTTATTAACCCCTAACCTGCCCCCCACAACGTCGCCGCCAGCTACTTACAATAATTAACCCCTAATCTGCCGAGCGGACCTGAGCGCTACTATAATAAAGTTATTAACCCCTAATCCGCCTCACTAACCCTATCATAAATAGTATTAACCCCTAATCTGCCCTCCCTAACATCGCCGACACCTAACTTCAATTATTAACCCCTAATCTGACGACCGGAGCTCATCGCTACTATAATAAATGGATTAACCCCTAAAGCTAAGTCTAACCCTAACACTAACACCCCCCTAACTTAAATATAATTTAAATCTAACGAAATTAATTAACCCTTATTAAATAAATTATTCCTATTTAAAGCTAAATACTTACCTGTAAAATACATCCTAATATAGCTACAATATAATTATAATTATATTGTAGCTATTTTAGGATTAATATTTATTTTACAGGCAACTTGGTAATTATTTTAACCAGGTACAATAGCTATTAAATAGTTAAGAACTATTTAATAGTTACCTAGTTAAAATAATAACAAAATTACCTGTAAAATAAATCCTAACCTAAGTTATAATTAAACCTAACACTACCCTATCAATAAATTAATTAAATAAAATACCTACAATTACCCTAACACTACACTATCAATAAATAAATTAAATACAATTGCTACAAATAACTACAATTACATAAACTAACTAAAGTACAAAAAATAAAAAAGAACTAAGTTACAAAAAATAAAAAAATATTTACAAACATAAGAAAAATATTACAACAATGTTAAACTAATTACACCTACTCTAAGCCCCCTAATAAAATAACAAAGACCCCCAAAATAAAAAAAATGCCCTACCCTATTCTAAATTAATAGAGTTAAAAGCTCTTTTACCTTACCAGCCCTGAACAGGGCCCTTTGCGGGGCATGCCCCAAGAAAATCAGCTCTTTTGCCTGTAAAAAAAAAACATACAATACCCCCCCAACATTACAACCCACCACCCACATACCCCTAATCTAACCCAAACCCCCCTTAAATAAACCTAACACTAAGCCCCTGAAGATCTTCCTACCTTGTCTTCACCATCCAGGTATCACCGATCCGTCCTGGCATCCGGTGCTGAAGAGGTCCAGAAGAGGCTCCAAAGTCTTCCTCCTATCCGGCAAGAAGAGGACATCCGGACCGGCAAACATCTTCTCCAAGCGGCATCTTCGATCTTCTTCCATCCGGTGCGGAGCGGGTCCATCTTGAAGCAGCCGACGCGGATCCATCCTCTTCTTCCGTTGTCTCCCGACGAATGACGGTTCCTTTAAGGGACGTCATCCAAGATGGCGTCCCTCGAATTCCGATTGGCTGATAGGATTCTATCAGCCAATCGGAATTAAGGTAGGAATATTCTGATTGGCTGATGGAATCAGCCAATCAGAATCAAGTTCAATCCTATTGGCTGATCCAATCAGCCAATCAGATTGAGCTCGCATTCTATTGGCTGTTCCGATCAGCCAATAGAATGCAAGCTCAATCTGATTGGCTGATTGGATCAGCCAATAGGATTGAACTTGATTCTGATTGGCTGATTCCATCAGCCAATCAGAATATTCCTACCTTAATTCCGATTGGCTGATAGAATCCTATCAGCCAATCGGAATTCGAGGGACGCCATCTTGGATGACGTCCCTTAAAGGAACCGTCATTCGTCGGGAGACAATGGAAGAAGAGGATGGATCCGCGTCGGCTGCTTCAAGATGGACCCGCTCCGCACCGGATGGAAGAAGATCGAAGATGCCGCTTGGAGAAGATGTTTGCCGGTCCGGATGTCCTCTTCTTGCCGGATAGGAGGAAGACTTTGGAGCCTCTTCTGGACCTCTTCAGCACCGGATGCCAGGACGGATCGGTGATACCTGGATGGTGAAGACAAGGTAGGAAGATCTTCAGGGGCTTAGTGTTAGGTTTATTTAAGGGGGGTTTGGGTTAGATTAGGGGTATGTGGGTGGTGGGTTGTAATGTTGGGGGGGGTATTGTATGTTTTTTTTTACAGGCAAAAGAGCTGATTTTCTTGGGGCATGCCCCGCAAAGGGCCCTGTTCAGGGCTGGTAAGGTAAAAGAGCTTTTAACTCTATTAATTTAGAATAGGGTAGGGCATTTTTTTATTTTGGGGGTCTTTGTTATTTTATTAGGGGGCTTAGAGTAGGTGTAATTAGTTTAAAATTGTTGTAATATTTTTCTTATGTTTGTAAATATTTTTTTATTTTTTGTAACTTAGTTCTTTTTTATTTTTTGTACTTTAGTTAGTTTATGTAATTGTAGTTATTTGTAGCAATTGTATTTAATTTATTTATTGATAGTGTAGTGTTAGGGTAATTGTAGGTATTTTATTTAATTAATTTATTGATAGGGTAGTGTTAGGTTTAATTATAACTTAGGTTAGGATTTATTTTACAGGTAATTTTGTTATTATTTTAACTAGGTAACTATTAAATAGTTCTTAACTATTTAATAGCTATTGTACCTGGTTAAAATAATTACCAAGTTGCCTGTAAAATAAATATTAATCCTAAAATAGCTACAATATAATTATAATTTATATTGTAGCTATATTAGGATGTATTTTACAGGTAAGTATTTAGCTTTAAATAGGAATAATTTATTTAATAAGGGTTAATTAATTTCGTTAGATTTAAATTATATTTAAGTTAGGGGGGTGTTAGTGTTAGGGTTAGACTTAGCTTTAGGGGTTAATCCATTTATTATAGTAGCGATGAGCTCCGGTCGTCAGATTAGGGGTTAATAATTGAAGTTAGGTGTCGGCGATGTTAGGGAGGGCAGATTAGGGGTTAATACTATTTATTATAGGGTTAGTGAGGTGGATTAGGGGTTAATAACTTTATTATAGTAGCGCTCAGGTCCGCTCGGCAGATTAGGGGTTAATAAGTGTAGGCAGGTGTCAGCGACGTTGAGGGGGGCAGATTAGGGGTTAATAAATATAATATAGGGGTCGGCTGTGTTAGGGGCAGCAGAATAGGGGTACATAAGGATAACGTAGGTGGCGGCGCTTTGCGGTCGGCAGATTAGGGGTTAATTATTGTAAGTAGCTGGCGGCGACGTTGTGGGGGGCAGGTTACGGGTTAATAAATATAATACAGGGGTCGGCGGGGTTAGGGGCAGCAGATTAGGGGTACATAAGTATAACGGAGGTGGCGGTCGGCAGATTAGGGGTTAAAAAAATGTAATCGAGTGGCGGCGATGTGGGGGGACCTCGGTTTAGGGGTACATAGGTAGTTTATGGGTGTTAGTGTACTTTAGAGCACAGTAGTTAAGAGCTTTATGAACCGGCGTTAGCCCAGAAAGCTCTTAACTCCTGCTTTTTTCCTGCGGCTGGAGTTTTGTCGTTAGAGCTCTAACGCTCACTTCAGAAACGACTTTAAATACCGGAGTTAGAAAGATCCCATTGAAAAGATAGGATACGCAATTGACGTAAGGGGATCTGCGGTATGGAAAAGTCGCGGCTGAAAAGTGAGCGTTAGACCCTTTAATCACTGACTCCAAATACCGGCGGTAGCCTAAAACCAGCGTTAGGAGCCTCTAACGCTGGTTTTCACGGCTAACGCCAAACTCCAAATCTAGGCCTATGTGTACCTGGAAACAAGAGTGTCATAAGTAAGAACTTTGTAACAATTTAATTCCTGCAAATAATCAGGTTGTGGCAACAATACATGTGAGATTATAAACCCATTTGTAAAACAAAAGATTGTTTGAGTTGCACACAGCTAAAATGTTAAGTGATTACATTCCTTATGGCTTATATACACAGTTTTGCAACAGTGTGTCTCTGCTATCTGTCTTTATATGTGTGTCTGTACATTGTACGTACGTGTGTGTGTGCGCATGTGTGTGTGTCAGTGTGGGAGTTGTGTATGTGTGTGTGTGCATGCATGCCTGTAAGTGCGTATGTCTGAGTATTTGTAAGGGTTTGTGTGTTTATGTGTGAGCGTATGTTTGTAGTATGTGCATGTGTGTCAAGAGTGTGAGTAGTGTATCTGTCTTTATATGTGTGTCTGTCTATTTGTACATTGTACGTACGTGTGTGTGTGTCAGTGTGTGTGAGTAGTGTATCTGTCTTTATATGTGTGTCTGTCTATCTGTACATTGTACGTACGTGTGTGTGTGCATGTGTGTGTGTCAGTGTGTGAGTTGTGTATGTGTGTGTGTGTGTGCATTCATGCCTGTAAGTGCGTATGTCTGAGTATTTGTAAGGGTTTGTGTGTTTATGTGTGTGTGTGTCAGTGTGGGAGTTGTGTATGTGTGCATGCATGCCTGTAAGTGCGTATGTCTGAGTATTTGTAAGGGTTTGTGTGTTTATGTGTGAGTGTATGTTTGTAGTATGTGCATGTGTGTCAAGAGTGTGAGTAGTGTATCTGTCTTTATATGTGTGTCTGTCTATCTGTACATTGTACGTACGTGTGTGTGTGTGTGTGCATGTGTGTGTGTCAGTGTGTGAGTTGTGTATGTGTGTGTGTGTGTGCATTCATGCCTGTAAGTGCGTATGTCTGAGTATTTGTAAGGGTTTGTGTGTTTATGTGTGAGTGCATGTGTGTGTGTCAGTGTGTGAGTTGTGTGTGTGTGTGTGTGCATTCATGCCTGTAAGTGCGTATGTCTGAGTATTTGTAAGGGTTTGTGTGTTTATGTGTGAGCGTATGTTTGTAGTATGTGCATGTGTGTCAAGAGTGTGAGTAGTGTATCTGTCTTTATATGTGTGTCTGTCTATTTGTACATTGTACGTACGTGTGTGTGTGTCAGTGTGTGAGTAGTGTATCTGTCTTTATATGTGTGTCTGTCTATCTTTACATTGTACGTACGTGTGTGTGTGCACATGTTTGTAGCCTATGAATGTTTGTCCATTTAAAGGGACATTCCAGTCAAAATGTAAATGCACATAGATGAATTACATCTTTGTATAGAAACATATTTGCAATATACACACATTGTAAAAAATGCTTCTAGTAAAAGTTATCACTGTTTTAGTGTTAGCATTTTTCTCTGCACGTGCATGTGAAGCATAGATGGATATTCTCAGTGCACCAGCATTTTAAATACAGCAGCTGCTCAGAGAGCTAGTGGGCTTGTATCATGTCAGCAATTAAAACATGGAGTCATTACCAGATGGTACAAGCCTTAGGCTCTCTGATGAAGTACTGTGTATAAAATGCTGGTGCACGCTGCATACTTAAATACACTTTTAAAGCAGCTATAGCTTTTATTAGAAGCATTTTTGCTAATGCATGCATATTACACAAATGCATCTATTCAGAACTAAAACAAACCAATTGAGGGGGCGTCCAAGTGGTAATATTGAAATAAATATTTAAACAGATATAGCAGATCTTATCTCAATGAGGAATACACACAATAAATCTGTTACCAAACAGTTATGCAATAATAGTCCCAAAAGAATCCATGCTCTGCACTATTCAAAGGGCCTCGATGGATATCAAGGTATAGCTGCTCTCCTCTCTCTCCAGGTGTTGCTCAGCCAGTTGAATCACAAGAAAGATCCAAGGATATGAAGCTCAACTCTGTGTAGCATTCAAATAGGAAAAACAAAGGTGCTAGACCTGTGCTTAAGTTTAAAAAATTGTTTATTTAAAAACAACAGATTAAAAACAAAAGCAGTGAGTTAAAATAGGGGTGTCCAAGTTTTACCCCTATCTGCAACGCGTTTCTCGGCAACTGCCGTTTCATCAGGCTTCTCTGCAATTGCAAATTTTTTTTAAACTTAAGCACCTTTGTTTTTCCCATTTGAATGCTACACAGAGTTGAGCTTCATATCTTTGGATCTTTCTTGTGATTCAACTGGCTGAGCAACACCTGGAGAGAGGGTGAGCTGATACACCCTGAGATACTAGCACATTGGTGTGCTATTGCCAAATGTGAGTACCCATTTTTGGATTTTGGTTGCATCATTTAATGCTCACTTTTGGTTGATCTGAACATGAGGCGCCCCTCTGTTTTGTATTTCACTTCTATTCAGAACTGAAATGCATCCATGTGGATTCCAATTTTGTCTGGAATGTCCCTTTAAGGCAAAATGGTGACGTAAAACTGTGCTGAGCTTATAGTTCAGCCATAAAGCAGGATCCATTAGGTAAAAAAAAAAAAAGGGACACATGGGTAAAATCACACTGATAACACCTAGGTCTTGTACTAGTACAATCCCCTAGTTAAGATAGATATGTAAATAAGATAGATTCACCATGTTACAGCACTCTCACTGCCGCATGGGTAATGGAGACTACATATAGACACCTGCACATAGTATTACCAACTCAAACACACACGGATGTTGCTAGCAAATTAAACTTAAACATTAGCATAAGTGTTAATACACATGGGTATGAAAACGAAAAATCTTAAAAAATTATACCTGTTACTGATCAATATTCATTGTGGATGTGTCGGACTGGGGGTAAGGGATACCATCCTTAGTTACTGTACTCAATATTTGTACCTACTCTAGACCACTGGAAACACTGGTTTAATTACCATATTGTCATATCAACTAAGCTTCCCTGGCAGCTGTCACTCCAACCTTAACCTTTTACTTGTTACCTAATTCTCCACTTCCTTCCACACACATCAACCCCCACTCCCAATCTAACAGTACTCCGCAAACCCACACATATAACGTTGTTTATAATGCCGGATCAAGAAGCTACACCGTGCTCACACAAGTTACATCTCATAACTATAAATGCCATGGGTCTTAATATCCCAGAAAAGCGCTCCATAGCCTTCAGGGAACTATATAGTCAGGAAGGGGACATACTCTTTGTTCAGGAGACACATTTTAAAAAGGGCAGAAAACCCTAAATGCTCAGCACCAGATACCAGAGGGCATACCTTTCATCGGGACCAACTAAATCAGGAGGAATGGGTATCCTAATTAAAAATACAATTCAATTCCAACTGACACATGTAGAAAAAGACAGAGAGGGAAGGTATATACTCGTGGTAGAACTTCTGTATAATAGATACATAACACTGGTGAATGTATACATGCCTAATCAACAGCAACACAAGGCACTGAAAACAGTCTCACAAAAATACTAGAACTAGGTAAGGGCACCATCTTCCTGGGAGGGGATTTAAACACACCTCTAGATCCTGCAATAAATACGTCAAGCGGCTCCTTCAGTATGCCCAGGATAGTACTTAAATCCATTAATCACCAATTGCAACAACTGATGGTTCACGATACCTGGAGGGCATTACATCCTAGAGACAATGACTTCACATTCTACTCACACCCACATCAATCTTACTCTAGAATAGATTATATTTTGACAGATTCTGCCACACTCTCTCAGGTTTATCCCTCAGCCATTTTACCGCTCACATGGTCGGATCATGCACCAGTGGTCTGAGAAACCATTACTCCCCCTTCATCTGGCGCTTAGACGATGGTCTCTTAAATAATCCACTGAATAAATTAGAAATAGATAGAGAGCTAAAAGAATACTTCAGACTTAATAACACTGAATAGACCAAACCATCATTAATATGGGAGGCTCACAAAGTTGTAATACGGGGAGTTATGATCAAGATCAAAGGCCAGCAGCGCAGGCAGAGTAGACAATATTGTAATTCCTTAAAGGCACAAATTTCTTATTGGGAATCTGAACATAAGAAAAATACTGCCTCGGTTGCCATATTAAACTCACTGACACAAGTCGGAGAAGAGCTTCAAGCACTTCAACTTAAGGAAGCACAGATAAGAGCACTACATTTGAGACAACATTATTTCGAATTCGATAATAAACCTGGTGCACCCCTAGCCAAAGCTCTTAAAAGGAAGCAATCTCAATCACACATAGCAAACATTTATGATAGTCAAGGGACACAACACAAAGACAACTTTAATAAATATGCCCCTTAGAGTCTCCACTATATTCAAGTCTGGCGGACCTGATCCGACAGTGCGGATCAGGTCCGCCAGACTTCGCTGAATATGGCGAGCAATATGCTCGCCATATTCAGCATTGCACCAGCAGCTCACAAGAGCTGCTGGTGCAACACCGCCCTGCAGGGGGGTGTCAATCAACCCGATCGTACTCGATCGGGTTGATTTCCGGCGATGTCTGTCCGCCTGCTCAGAGCAGGTGGACAGGTTATGGAGCAGCGGTCTTTGTGACCGCTGCTTCATAACTGCTGTTTCTGGCGAGCCTGCAGGCTCGCCAGAAACACAGGGCATCAAGCTCCATACGGAGCTTGATACATATGCCCCTGAGACTGCACTACTCCTCATTATATAACCTAAAATCAGCCACTACAACATTAGACCCTAACACTGAGGAAAAGACCACCCTGACAGAAATAGAAGACTACCTAAAAGACATTGAAATCCCGACTATTGACCCAGACTAGGCAAAACAACTAGAAATACCCAAAGCCCATGAAGAAATCTTAAAAGCAATAAAGGATATGCCCTCTGGGAAGAGTCCGGGTCCAGATGGGTTTGGCATGTCTTACTAAAAACATTTTACAACATTACTAACCCCACATTTAGCGGACACTTATAAAACATTACTAGAAGATGGAGGGTTTTCTAAAAATGTACTTGAAGACCACATAACAGTCCTACCAAAACCAGGCAAAGCACCCAACAAACCAGATAATTGTCATCCAATTTCCTTACTCAATTCCAACATAAAAATATTTGCAAAGATTTTGGCCATGCACATAAATAAAATCCTCCCAAAAATAATTAACCCAGACCAAGTAGGATTTGTCCCAGGCTGAGAGGCAAGAGACAATACTATACATGTGCTACAACTTATTTCTCATGCACAAAACAATAAGATTCCTCTACCACTCACCTCCACAGATGCCGAAACGGCTTTCAACAGGGTAAAATAGTCCTTTATAAGGGTCACCCTGTCAAAAATGGGATTTAGCTACCCTTTTATAGAGATGATCTTCACCCTATACACTACACCTACTGCTAAAATAAAGGTTAATGGGTTATTATTGGATAGCTTCGCAATTACAAATGGAACTAGGCAGGGTTGTCCCCTCTCGCCAATCCTGTTTGCAATTTCTATAGAAATTCTGGCCCTCAAAATCAGAGGATGCACGCAGGTTACGGGAATCATATTAGACCACATAGAACATAAAATGTACGCTGATGATGTCTTAATGACACTCACGAACACAGAAACATCCCTTCTGCGGGCTCTGCAAATTTTTTAATGAATATGGCAAATATTCAAATTTTTTACTGAATGTCAATAAATCTGAGTTCTTAAATATAACATTACCAAAAGAAAAAGTATCACAGCTAATGTCAGCATGCCTGTTAAAACTGCAACCTGACAGGATGAAATACCTGGGGATATACCTTTTCGCAAACATAGATACCTTATTCGAGGCCTACTTTAAGCAACTGGAGGGGTCGCTGATTAGCAACCTCTCTAACTGGAAGAATAAAAATCTTTCGTGGTTAGGTAGGATCGGTGTTGTAAATGAACGTTCTGCCCAGAATTCTCTATATTCTGCAGACCCTCCCTATATCATTACTACCAGACTACATCACAAAGTGGAATGGCATAAAACCAAGGATTAACAAACAAACCTTATATTTGCCCAAAGACAGCGGGGGGGGGGGGGAGCCACCACTAGAAATTTTGGGGCCGCTGACTTAACCATTGATCAGGCCCCCCCTTTGACATGTGCAATTTTTGACCAAGTGTCTAAAACGTTTGTGCACTTTATTCTTAAGTGTAGTCAAACTTGGAAATGTTGTAAAGGTAGAGTAACACACAAACACAGAAACACACAGACACACTCATACACTGAAACACACATAAGAATTCACATATAGACACTCTAGCAGACACTCAAATAAACACACAAACACACTCAGACACAGACACCCAAACAGGCACTCAGCACTTGTTTACATTGACCTGACAAGTAATGAGCTAGTTTTGTTAAAAAAAGAGATTTACAAAACACAATATGGAGTTCTGATTATCTTTTTGTCAAGGAAGATGCCAACTATATGATGACAACAGCATGCAGTGGCTGAAAGGAAGGGCCCTGAACTGCCTAAACAATAATTTAAAGGTTAAATGGTGGATTGGTGACTTCTGGGAAGGTCTCATTAGTCTCAAAGTCTGTAGAAAGATGTAAATAATCAGTAGTAAGGTCAAAATGTCCTAAAAAGGAACAGACAATGGACACACACACACAAACTCAAACACAAAATTGCACATACACCCAAGGAAACACAGACAGAGACAGCCTCAGAAAACACACAAAGACATACACACACAGACACCCACAGAAAACACACAAAGGCATATACACACACACAAAGACAACCACATAAAGCACACAAAGACATACATACACACACACCCTCACTGAGGCATCCACAGAAAACACACAAAGACATACACACACTCTCACAGAGACACCCACAGAAAATGAACAGACATACACACACCCTCACAGAGACACCCACAGAAAACACACAGACATACATACACACACCCACCCTCACAGAGACATCCACAGAAAACACACAAAGACATACACACTAACCATCACAGAGGCATCCAGAGAAAATACACAAAGACATACATACACACACCCTCACTGGGACACCCATAGAAAAAGCACAAAGACATACGCACACACTCTCACAAACATCCACAGACAAACAAATAGATACACACCCACTCTCACAGAGAGACCACAGAAAAAAAATACATACATGCTCAGAGACACAAACAAAAGCACAAAGACATAAACACAGACACACTCACAGGAGGTAAAATTTCTGCACATTGCATCCCCTAAATCAACAGTGTGTGACATGCATGATAAAAAAAATTGCAGAAATTAAGAGATCACTTTTTAAAGAATAATATTTGTAAATGTGCAAACAAAAATAATTCTGTGAATTTAAAATTGTACATTAATGATCTGGGTAGATGGCTAGATGAAGAAAAGTACTTTTGAAACATTGACATATGTTTGTTTTACCCCCCATTTTCCCCAACCAAGAGCACCACTTCAAATATGGTGTACAAATGTTCCCATCTGTACTTATGGATTTTGAAAATGCTGTACTCTATATGGTGTTGGTGGAACCATAAGCTGTGGTACTTAGTCTCATACCAGATGAAGGATTTATGCTTGTTTGTATGTATTTCAAAATTAAGTCAGCTGTAGTGTAAACTGAACTGTGTTAAGTTAACCTGTCTAATTTAAAACTCTGAGCAATCTTAGTCTGAGTGTATAACATTTTATGCAGATGTAAAAATCTTAGATAAAATGCCTCCTTGCATCTGGAAAGTCCTTGCATAAAGGGGCAGTAAATTGGAATATAATAAAAAAAAAAAAACAAACAAATATATATATATATATATATATATATAAATAATAAAAAAACTCATGTCTGCCAAAAGGGCACCTACCATTTGTGTATTGAGGAGGAAACATGTCTGAATGGCTTTAAATATAGAATTTCTACAGCATTGTCAAATAATCATAAATACACTGCTGCATATTGCTTAAAAAAATGTGTTTTTATGGACCCCTGGCCCCACCATACAACTACCACACTGAAGTTACAATCCAAATTTACACAAAGAAATAACAAACATTTACTAAGTAAGTCTACCTCCTCTGCAAATGAAAGTGATCTGCCGTTTGACTAAGGCACAAACTGTACAAACTAAAGTGCCAAGTCTGTCTCACACTGTGCATAGTGGTTTAGTGCATACTCAGAAATCCTCTCAAATGCCAATGCTTTACTCCTTGTAATAACATTTCCCACACTCAATAGCACTCTGCTGTAGTACCACACTAGTGGCTGCCAAAATAAAATAAAAAAATGATTAAAAAAAAAATATATATATATATTTGTTTTAAATAATAGTTGTTCTTGCCTCATGGGGCCCCCTGGCCCATTGGGCCCCTAACAGGAGTCGCCCCTGTTATCCCTGATGGCGGCCATGGTTATACAGACAGTCAATCATTCTGCAGAGACTCGTGGAGTGGTGTGCTAATGATCATGGAAAACTCTGGATTCAGATAGATAGATCCATTCTGTACACAAACAACCCAGGATATTTGGCGTGGATAGCAAAGAAAGGCAGACCTTCCCTTATAGAGGATTATCCTCTGTTGAGGGAATACTTTACAGTCTGGGATAAAATCATCCATACCTCCACACATCTCCACACTGACACCTTACATAGGTAATCCCAAACTAAATTTGAATATGATAAAACAGTACATTCATACTGGTCAACAAATTGAGAAAAATACAATACACCACCTGACACATCAACAACAAAACAAACTTAAAAAGATAGAGGATATATCAGAAACTGTTATTCACATGACATGGATGACATACTCACATATAAATCACTATGTCACTTCACACAGGCACAGAAAATCACTCCTTAGACCAGTGTTTCCCAACTGCGGTCCTCAAGTACCCCCAACAGTCCTGGTTTTCATTATAGCTGAACTAGAGCACAGGTGAAATAATCAACTTATGGATGAGAGCAGGTTGGTTACTGATCAGCTGATTACTTCACATGTGCACTGGTTCAGCTATAATTAAAACCAGGACTGTTGGGGGCACATGAGGACCGCAGTTGGGAAACACTGCCTTAGACAATTGACTGATTTTTGAAAAAATCTGCGTTGTGAGTCAACGTCCCTCACATTTAATCTCTATTCTCTACAAGAAATTACAGATAGGTGATGGAGAACATCTACCTACGTACACAAGGGCTTGGGGCAGAGAACTTGACCTAGATCTGACGCTAAAAACTTGGAAAAACATATTTAGCAATAACAAAGTAGCATCCATTTCAGCCCAAGTTCAGGAGACTAATTTTAAATTCTTAAAAAGATGGTTCTTGACACCGTCTAGGTTAATAGTGATCTATCCCACTTCTACAGGTAAATGCTGGAGAGGTTGTACTGAAGAGGGTACCATCCAACACATATGGTGGGGTTGCCCTCAATTACAACAATACTGGACAGACGTCATTACACAAATCTGTAGGGTTCTGGAGATTATAATTCCTAGAGACCCGAGGATACTACTCTTCACAAGCCTCCCCAAACTGAAAGACATTGCAAAACAAAAACTTTTACCAACAATGATAAGCAGTGCAAAAATTCTAATGCCCAGATACTGGAAATCTACCACAACCCCTACATTCAGAGAATGGGAGAAACAAGTAGACACACTTATACAATTGGAAAGGTATCACTATATTAAAAAAGGCACAGCCACTGAATTGTACTGGTAAAAGTATTTTATGTGACAGACTAATCTTCTGTATACATTTTTTTGAGTTACATTCGTCTTTAGCCTTTAGTTTATTGAATATCACATTCCTAGGTTTTGTTGAGGCACAGGCAAGTCTTAGGAATCTTTAGTCATCTTTCAATTCTAACATTCCCATTCCTGTTGTTCACACATACAGCTCATGCTACATCTGTACACGCAAAGAATTTATACAACTGCTGTGCTGATAATTTCACAATCACAGTGCCTTGCACATAGTTCAGGGATCACTGTATTTATTTGCTGCAATCTGTTCTGTAGTGCCCACCTACCTCTTAACTTCAGTAGCCACAAGTCTAGGACGGTGGGCACGCATAGTTCATTTTCCTCTATTCAGTCAGTCACGCAGCATCTACCTCTCCTGATATCCCACTTAGGCAGGCTCCGCCTCCATAGACACTGTCACACTATTCCTGCACAGATAGGCTGAGTGCAACTTAAGCAAGCCCCACGCCCTCCCACATAGCTAAATTTAAAGTTGCAGCTAGGCATTGTGTGCGCACCACCACTACAGGCAGACAGCCGCATTTTAAACATATTCCCTCATTCGGCACTAGCGATGCCAGGCAGATCCACCCTGCTGGCGGCACCCTAAGGCGGCTGTATGTTCTGCCTTGCACAAGCACCGGCCCTGCTAATGTTGAGGGGGCATGTATTATGTTCCTAGTAATATTGTTTTAGGATTTTTTCCCCTACTCCTTATTTCAACCCACAGAGTATCATCATAAATATCTTCTCTTATTGTAGGTTTAAGGTCAAGTTTAATATACATGCAGATTCATCCACCCCTTTTATTACTCCTGTCCCTCCTAAATAAAAGTATAACCCTCTAAGTTCATAAAGACAATAAAAAAAACCTGGAAGGGCCATAATAGCTGGAATAAGCATTCTCACATATCTATTATCAGCCTACATTGATTATTTCCTACAGAAATATGTAACACAGCTACAATCTTTTATTAAAGATACCATTGATCTTTTAAATAAATTGTCATCTATTAAAAAAAGAGGAAAATTATATGGATGACATGCAACGTATTTGCTTTATACACTAATATTTCCCACAAAATTTGAATTGAATCTATATAAATCTTTATGATTACATTTATATGCTCACAGGTCAGAAGGAATACATTCTATTAATTTTCCAACATAATTATTTTAAATATCGTGATCAATATTTTTTACAAATCAAAGGTACCGCCATGGGGACCAGGTTCGCCCCCCAGTTTTGCCAATCTGGTGATGGGCAGGTTCAAGGAAACCTATATAAACCATCAAAACTGGGGCCAGAACCTGGTCTTCTATGGTAGGTACATTGATAATCTGATTTTTGTTTGGGATGGGACTGCTGAAACCGCTAGGGAATTTGTCACACATTTGAATGATAACATTTTCGGACTATCTTTTACGACTATTATACAGAAAACCCATATTGAGTACCTAGATGTGGTCCTTACATGGGACTCCTCACACACTTTTTTTTAGACCGTTGATAGCAATAATTTTCTTAACTATAAAAGCAATCATTTTATAAGCTGGAAAAAGAACATTCCATACAGCCAATTTTGTAGACTCAGGAGTAATTGCTCTACACTAGATACATATGACCAACAGGCTGAACTCCTTTAATTAGATTTGGAGAAAAAGGCTACCCTAATTAACTTATAGAAGAAGGTTATTTGAAGGCAAGATCTTTGGACAGGGTAAAAATTATAAATCCAGTATATACGAATATTAAAATGAAGAAAACCAACACAACAGAACAACAACAAAAAATGTCTTTTATCACGAACTATAATTCTAATCATAGAATAAAAAAAAATGTTAATCAATAAGCATTGGTACCTTCTCCGAAAGGACCCTATTCTCAAAAAAAATAATAGATGATAAACCTACAATTACATTTAGAAGGGCCCCTACGATAAAACAAAAACTAGCACCTAGTGAAATAGTAATGAATAAAAAAAACACAGAAAGGGAAACCGTCCAGTAATAATGAAACGTGTGTATAGGTGTAAGGTTAGCAGGTGCCATATGTGCAAATTTATTTCTCATGGAGCAACCAATATTACTTCAAACACTACAGGTCACACTTATCCCATCCAAGAGAGGCTAGATTGTAGCTCAACTTTTGTTATATATGTATTAACATGCAAATGTGGGACCAAACATTTGGGTCGCACAATCAGAAAAATCTGAAAGAGATGGGGCGAACACTATTGGAATATCATGAAAAATTGTAACAAACACAGTGTATCCAGACATCATAGAATTTGCCAACAGGGGGCCGCATGTAATTTCCGTATAACTCCTCTGGAAAGTATCCCTCATGTACAGGTACACTAGACTCTGCCAAAAAGAGACCTATTGGATCTTCAAATTTGGCAGTCTTTTTCCGAAGGGTCTTAACGAAAATATTGACATGGCGGCCTTCTAATTTTTTCCATGTGAGTTACACATGCACTGTAGGAAAAACTATTTTGCAATTCCCGTAAAACTGTTCTCATTCTTGTCTGTAATCCCTTTTTTCACTTCTAATGTCCCTTATAATAAAATAGATTCACAAGAGATCACTAGGATAAGAATCCAGTGACACTACTTCTAGGATTATATACCATTTATAGTTCACTCACACTACACAGACTAGGTATTCACATTTTAGTTGCAGTAGTACACCACTTATAGCGGATCACTCACCATAGATTAAAACAAGCTTACATAAGTATAGTATGCCAAGTTATATTCAATTCACATATATTTGTTACTACTCTTATCCACCTCTATATATACATATATATATATATATATATATATATATATATATATATATACACACACACACATATATATATATATACACACACACACACATATATATATATATATACACACACACACACATATATATATATATATATATACACACACACATATATATATACATACACACACACACACATATATATATACATACACACACACACACATATATATATATATATATATATATATATATATATATATACACACACACACACACACACATATATATATATATATACACACACACACACACACATATATATATATACACACACACACACACATATATATATATATATATATACACACACACACACATATATATATATATATATATACACACACACACGTCTTTACCTCCACTCACTTCCCCTTTCCCATTTTTATTTTGTGTTTATCACATTCCAACTCAGTCTACACACTATACGCCCTTTTTAGCTTCACGTCACAATAATGAATTACAATTAATTTAATTAAATCACAAGAACATTTCATTACCAGATATAGAGATGTTCTTGTTTATATATAGAATATATTTTGACTCCAGCACATTTTAGAGATTAATACTTTTATTACCTCATTTTCACTTAGCATACCACTAGTATGAACTTGTGTTATTTATGTTTAATATTTACACATGCAAAAGCTTTATTTTAATTTCTATACATTATCACTTGATAGGAGCGTTTTAGTACTCAAGCACATAATTTAGACATATACACTTATGTTAATGTGGGGGGGGGGGGGGATTTACTTACTACCATATTTGATGCAAAAGCAGCCAGTTTCAAGACAAACCCAGTAGGTAAATAGGCGATATGTTTATTCTGTGCACACCCACCTCACTGATGTTTGCAACCTGCATAAAAGATCAGGACTGGGGTCATTTAAACCTCACCCATTTAACTCTTTAAATACACACAAGTGAGAGGCAGTTATAGGTTACACTGGCTAAACCTACTGCACAGCACCTTACAATCCCAAATATAATAGGCAGCTGTAAGCACAAACTTCAGCCACATATTTACAAAGAGGGGAAAAGCAGATTTGTGCCATCTCAAAATTATATTAAACCCCCTATTGGTAGCTCCTACGCTAATATATTTGTGTGTGTCTATATATATATATATAAAGTATTTAATAGGGACAAAGCAGTCAACAATAAATTTTCATAATTAAGCTAAATCAAACAACTAAAAAAATATTTACTTTTGTTATCAAATGTACCATTCAACTGAAACATCTCCTTTCTCTGAGCATACTGAGGGAGTCTCTGTAGCACATAAGTGTTTTGAGCACTATAAGGTACCTGCGTTTGTTAGTTATACATATAGGGCCCCATTACATATGCAGCGTCGCCCGCAAAAGCCGCCGCCGACGGTTTTTGTGCTGTTTTGGTATCACATATACGGCGTAGAATACAAGTTACGCCCGTATATTTCACCCGTCGCTCGCAATTTTTACTCCCATAGGCTAACATGGGACCGCGTCGTAAATCGGTATCCAATATCCAGCGCAAGGCCATACGTGGCGAAAATGGAGAAATCTTACTCCATTTTTACCTCGCCATAAAAGGCAGCCATAGCAGGCCTTGCGCCGAGTATGGGAGCAGCATAACTCTCGAAAATGCCTGGAAAAATAAACTAACACCTAACGCATGCGCAATCTACCTGTCAACCGCAATCCCCCACTGCAATAACTAAATAAATAAACTCTATTAACCCCTAAACCACCATAGCCCACACCACAAGTAATAACTAAATTATTAACCCCTAAACTGCCATAGCCCCAACACAATTAACCTATTCAAGTATTAACCCCTAAACAACCATAGCCCACATAGCCTATTAAATGTATTAACCCCTAATCTGCCGCCACCAACGTCGCAGCCACTATAATAAAGTTATTAACCCCCTAAACCTAAGTCTAACCCTAACCCTAACACCCCCTAACTTAAATATAATTTAAATAAATCTAAATAAAATTACTATTATTAACTAAATTATTCCTATTTAAAACTAAATACTTACCTATAAAATAAACCCTAAGATAGCTACAATATAATTAATAATTACATTGTAGCTATTTTAGGATTTATTTTTATTTTACAGGCAACTTTGTATTTATTTTAACTAGGTACAATAGCTATTAAATAGTTAATAACTATTTAATAGCTACCTAGTTAAAATAACTACAAATTTACCTGTAAAATAAAACCTAACCTAAGTTACAATTACACCTAACACTACACTATCATTAAATAAATTAAATTAATTAACTGCAATTACCTAAAATTAAATACAATTAAATAAAATAAATTATAGTACAAAAAAAAACACTAAATTACAGAAAAAAAAAATATTTACAAGAAGTTTAAACTAATTACACCTAATCTAAGCCCCCTAATAAAATAAAAAAGCCCCCAAAATAATAAAATTCCCTACCCTATACTAAATCACAAATAGCCCTTAAAAGGGCTTTTTGCGGGGCATTGCCCCAAAGTAATCAGCTCTTTTACCTGTAAAAAAAGAAATACAACCCCCCCAAAATTAAAACCCACCACCCACAGAACCAACCTTACTCTAAAACCCACCCAAACCCCCCTTAAAAAAAACCTAACACTACCCCCTTGAAGACCACCCTACCTTGAGCCGTGTTCACCCAGCTGGGCAGAAGTCTTCATCTGATCCGGGCAGAAGAGGTCCTCCAGCCGGGCAGAAGTCTTCATCCGATCCGGGCAGAAGAGGTCCTCCAGCCGGGCAGAAGTCTTCATCCAAGCGGTATCTTCTATCTTCTTCCATCCGACGAGGAGTGGCTCCATCTTGAAGACATCCGACGCAGAGCATCCTTCCTGGCCGACGACTAAAGGTTCTTTTAAATGACGTCATCCAAGATGGCGTTACTTCAATTCTGATTGGCTGATAGAATTCTATCAGCCAATCGGAATTAAGGTAGAAAAAATCCTATTGGCTGATGCAATCAACCAATCGGATTGAAGTTCAATCCGATTGGCTGATCCAATCAGCCAATAGGATTTTCCTACCTTTATTCCGATTGGCTGATAGAATTCTATCAGCCAATCAGAATTGAAGGGACGCCATTTAAAGGAACCTTCATTCATCGGTTAGTCGTCGGCCAGGAAGGATGCTCCTCGTCGGATGTCTTCAAGATGGAGCCGCTCCTCGTCGGATGGAAGAAGATAGAAGATACATATACAAAGGAGTATACAAAGGAGTGAACTAGGGGCATACAGTCAAGCCCCCTGTAAATGCTTGACTGTATGCCCCTAGTTCCCTCCTTTGTATATGTATTTTAATTTGTTTTTAATAAATAGAACTTTTTAATTTTAAAAAATACTCTTGTGATTGATTTTACCTGCCTGCACCTGCTTGGAGTGGAACCCAACACACAGAAGTCTGCCACTTTTGGATATTGCATCCTAAGGAAAAGTCCCTTGGTGGTGAGCTGACACACCTTACCATAACATGCCAGCTTGCTCCTACTAGCACATAAGTGTGCTCATCTAATATTTAATGACTGATATCATCTGTGGGTGAGCTGTCACACCTGATAAAATCTGCAGCCTGTCCCTACAAGCACATAGGTGTGCTCCAGAGCCTTGTGAGTACCCATTTGGCTTTTTTCTGTGGCTTTATGCTTATTTGATGATACTACACATGAGGCGCCCCTTTGTTTTGTCTTTTATATATGGTCTTCAAGGGGGTAGTGTTAGGTTTTTTTAAGGGGGCATTGGGTGGGTTTTAGAGTAAGGTTGGGTGTGTGGGTGGTGGGTTTTAATGTTGGGGGGGTTGTATTTCTTTTTTTACAGGTAAAAGAGCTTATTACTTTGGGGCAATGCCCCGCAAAAAGCCCTTTTAAGGGCTATTTGTAATTTAGTATAGGGTAGGGAATTTTATTATTTTGGGGGGCTTTGATTAGGTGTAATTAGTTTAAACTTCTTGTCATTTTTTTATTTTCTGTAATTTAGTGTTTGTTTGGTTTTTACTATAGTTATTTACTATAGTATTTAATTTTAGCTAATTGTAGTTAATTAATTTAATTTATTTAATGATAGTTTAGTGTTAGCTGTAATTGTAACTTAGGTTAGGTTTTATTTTACAGGTAAATTTGTAGTTATTTTAACTAGGTAGCTATTAAATAGTTATTAACTATTTAATAGCTATTGTACCTAGTTAAAATAAATACAAAGTTGCCTGTAAAATAAAAATAAATCCTAAAATAGCTACAATGTAATTATTAATTATATTGTTAGGGTTTATTTTATAGGTAAGTATTTAGTTTTAAATAGGAATAATTTAGTTAATAATAGTAATTGTATTTAGATTTATTTAAATTATATTTAAGTTAGGGGGTGTTAGGGTTAGGGTTAGACTTAGGTTTAGGGGTTAATAACTTTATTATAGTGGCGGCGACGTTGGCGCCGGCAGATTAGGGGTTAATACATTTAATAGGTTATGGCGGTTTAGGGGTTAATACTTGAATAGTTTGCGTTGTGGGCTATAGTGGTTTAGGGGTTAATAATTTAGTTATTACTTGCAGTGTGGGTTTGATGGCGTATATAGGGGTTAATAGTTTAAATAGGCATATTGCGTTGTGGGGGGTTGTCGGTCTAGGGGTTAATACATTTATTATTATTAATGAGAGGGGGGGGGATTGCGGATATAGGGGTTTTACGTGCCTGGCTTATTTTTGGGAGGCAGGTTAGACTTTTACGGGAGATTTGTTATTTTCTTTACTTTTCTTAGGCGCCTGCAGTTTCTAAAGTGCCATAAGTCACTAGCGACTCCAGAGATTTGTATTTACGCTTATTTCTGGACATCGCTAGTTTATCAGACTTACAACACTTTATGAACTGCCGGCGGGGTATATGTAATACCCCGATGTGCGAGGTGAAATTACGGGCGTCGCAGGTTCCCACGCTTGCCCTGAAACCTGCACCGTATATGTGATTGCGCCCATAGTGCACAAGTGTATATGTGATTACTTTTTATCTAAATGTCTGCAGACTGCCCCTTATCATCATAAATTACTCCAAGGAGTGAGCACAATGTTATCTATATGACACACACAAACTACCACTCTCTAGCTGTGAAAAACTGTCAAAATGCACTGAGATAACAGACGGCCTTCAAGGATTAAGAAATTAGCATATGAACCTACCTAGGTTTAGCTTTCAACAAAGAATATCAAGAGAACAAAGCAAAAGAAAAGTTGTTTAAAATGGAATGCTCTATCTGAATCATGAAAGTTTAATTTTGACTTTGATCGTCCCTTTAAGTTTTAACTACCAAGCCCATTTAAGTACATTATATATTCACATGTATTAGAGTAGGAGTTACCTACAAGGTTTTTAATATAATGTTAGGAATAGTACAAAGCTGTTTTATCGCAATTGCAAAATGTGGCTGAATTTTGTGCTTCGTTAGTGTCTCTTTTTGTTTTACAATTCACTCCCTTGTTTGATAATAGCAGTCATTTTTTTATTGTACTTTCTGAATCCTGAAAAGTAATTCTCACTTTAAAATAATGAATAACTTTGACTATATGATGCATATAACATGCTTTATTCCATACATACCTTGGTTGTACTTGCACCCTGCATAAAAAGCTTCTGATGAGAGCAGGGCTGGGTTTATTTAAACCTCACACAATTAACTCTTTCAGGGACATCCACGCAGGTGTCAGACATGTAATGGTTGACGCACACAGAGCTGTCACAGACAAGTCCTTTGTATCTGAATTGCAGCCACACGTTTAGGCTCCTTACACCTAATAAACATTTATTGTACATAGTGTCAGTTACAGTTAATTTTTCTATTTGGTTTCTTTCAGTGTAAATGTATTTTATTGTTGTCACACTCTTGCAGAACCATGTCAGTCCGAGTGAGCATGTGACCCCTGACCACTGTAGAAGGTAGGAACATCTCCCACAAGTCTGATCCCCCTCAGTACATCTCACTGCCCCCTGACCTTTGCCATGGACCTCAAATGTGACCTTCAGTGGTTATTATATGTACTATATATATATATATATATATATATATATATATATATATATATATATATATATATATATTTTGTATTACTTTTTGTTTGTAATCCCCCTTGTTTCTTGCACCCATTCCAGATTGGGGTTAACTGCCTGTGGCTCTGGTGACATCACAGCTTTTTTGGAGTGCTATTTAGCACCCAGGGCTGGGATGTTGCTGAGTCACTGGATGTGTACCTGGTCCAATCTTGGAGTGCAGTTCCCTTCCGTGTTTTATATAAATAGATATATATATTATTATTATTATTATATATATATATTCATATTCAAGTATGACACAGCTCATTTTCTTTTAGCATTTTATTTACATAATTTGACGTTTCTGCCTTTTTCAAGGTCACATTACAACAAACAGATCTGAACTTATATACCTATGGGGAGGTGGGAGTGGTTAGCAAGTACCATAGGTATATAAATTCAGATCTGTTTGTAGTAATGCGACCTTAACAAAGGCCTTAGTGAAGGCTGAAACATTGGATTATGTAAATAAAATGCTCACACTTTTATGGATACTTACTGACACTAGCTGCAAAAAGAAATAAGAGAGTGCTGTAACGGTACCAACAGGATACCAAGGGTTAACACCAGATGAACAATGTCCTGCATAGGGAATCAGCAATTCACAACCCAGCCAGTCAGGTTTAAAACAGAATGACATTTATTAAAAGGCTATGCCTAGTATTTATGCAGGTCTCACCCCCCAGATGGGGGGTTGAAAGAATGTTGTACATTAGATGGAGGGATCACACCCTTGGACAGACCACAATAGAATCACATTACTTTACTAGGTAGATAACAACTTAAACACAAAACACATTTGGCTTTCCTTATCACCTAGGCGTCTGCTCTCTGAGGGTGATTAAACAATGGACTGTTTATCACTAACTTTAATGACAGTACACAAAGCTGAGGCTAGTAACCTTGTCATTCAAGAATAGTTTCTTAAAGCTGAACACAGTTAACTCCTTCAGTACTGACAGAAGGGTCTGTCACATATACATATTACACAATATAGCCTATAGACAACCTTTCTTACATTATAGTCCAGAAGTGGCTAGGTTTGCCACAATGCTCCCCCAGAACCAAGCCGGCATACACAGTCTGATCCCAACAGATCGGCTTGGGGATGTCCGGGGAAGTACTCAAAGATCACTTTTCAAGTTCAGTTTGTCTGGACAACCCGTCGGCGTTACCGTTTTGTTTCCCTGGGCGGTAATGGATGGTAAAGTCGAAGGGCTGCAGCGCCAAACTCCAGTGCAGCAGCCTGGCATTGTCCCCGGCCACATGGTTCAGCCACACCAACGGGTTGTGATCTGTGAGTAAGGAAAAAGGTTGTCCATACAGGTACGGCTGCAACTTTTGGAGGGCCCACACCCCGGCCAGGCATTCTTTTTCAATGGCGGCGTAGTTTACTTCACGGGGCAACAACTTTCGGCTTAAGTAAGCTACGGGGTGTTCTCCGCCATCTGCTCCAACTTAGCTCAGCACTGCCCCCACTCCAAACATCGAAGCGTCTGTGTGAACAAGAAATCCTTTAGTGGGATCGGGTGCAGCAAGTACAGGCGCATTAGTTAGAGCAGTCTTTAGTTGTTGGGTCACCTCTGCGGTAAACTGGGTGCCCCTATCCGATATTATCTCCTGGGGGAACCCTACCCGGGAAAATATTTTTATTAAGGCTTCAGCTACCGTCTCTGCATGGATGTTGGAGAGAGAAATGGCCTCAGGGTACCTAGTGGCGTAGTCCACCACGGTTAAAATGTACCTCTTCCCGGAGGGACTGGGCTTGGGTAGTCACAGGGTTAACATCAGCGGGACCCATGGGAGCATAGGCAGAAACAAGGGGGGCCAAGTCATTTCCAAGGAGAACATCAGCAGGTAAGTCCTTCTTGACCCCCACATTCACAGGTCTAGCGCCCACTCCCCAATCCAAATGTACCCTGGCAACAGGTAGGTGGAACACAGTGCCCCCTGCTACCCTCACAGCCACAGTGTCTCCAGTGTGCTGTTTCTCAGACACCAAGTTCTCTTGAAGCAAGGTTATGGTAGCACCAGTATCCCATAGACCACTGACCTCCTTCCCATTCACTTTAACCCGTTGCCGGTTATTCCGGTGGGCAGCTTTCACGGGGTCTGCTTCATGAAGGCTGCCCCAGCATTCTGGCGCCTCTACGTAGCGGGCCGCAGGCTGAGGATTATGTGGGATTCTGCCGGCGGGTCTTCTCCAGGACTGTGCTTGATTCGCTGCGTTTAGGGGACACTCTGGTCTTTTGTGCCCTAGTTGCTTACATCCAAAGCACCGAATAGGTTGTGAGTAGCCCCGCAAATTGAACCGGGCTCTCTGAGGGTAGTTTGTGGCCGGAGGCCGTGTGGTATAGCGGTGCGCCGGGGGCTGGTAACTGGCAGCTGTTGGGGTGACTGGGGGTCTGTACTCCACTCTAGCAGTGGGCAATCGGTATACCGCTCCCCCTGCCCCTCATACTGCCATGGATCCGCCAGTGTGTGCTGTATCCGGCACCAAATGGGGAGCTATCAGGGTTAAAGTAGCTCCCGAATCCCAAAGTCCCTGGACCTCCTTCCCCTCTATGGTCACCAGCTGGCGGTGATGTTGCCGGTTATCGGTGGCCCGGACCAACATCACCTCATGCAGAATTCCCAGGGGTTCCTCGGCTTGGGTGCTCAACACCTCATGAGCGGCTGGCTCCGTTTGGTAATGGTGAGCAGCCGCCCTTGGGGCCAGGTTCTGTCTGACCTGGTTCCAAGCTTGTCTGCTCCAATTTTGGGTGCACTCACGTGCCATATGTCCCCACTGCTTGCAGGTGTGGCATTGTATATTCGCCCGTCCGTTGTATCGTGAAGGGGGTGGTGGATTCCCTGGGGCTGGGCGAAAAGGTGCCACTGTGGGGTTGTTAGGCTGTAGTCCATGGTGCCTCCTGGCATCAAAATGCTGATCTGCTAATCTGGCTGCTTCGGTTAAGGTGAGGGGTTTTCGATCTCTCACCCATTCTTGGGCTTCTGGGGACAAGCTGTTAAAGAATTGCTCCAACAGCATCAGTTGTCGCAATTCTTCCATGGTGGTAGCTTGGCTGGCCTGTATCCACCCTTGAGATGCTTGATCCAGCATGTGGGCCCACTCTGCATGTGAATCTCTTTCTGGCTTGCGCAGGCCTCTAAACTTGCGCCGGTATGCCTCTGGGGTAATGGCATATCTTTCCAAGATCGCTCTCTTCACTTTAGCGTAATCCTTGCTGTCCTCCCTGGGTACAGCGCGATACACTTTCGCTGCCCTACCGGCTAGCTTGCCTGCTAGCACCGACACCCATATGGACTGCTCCAAATCATGTAACTCGCACAGTCTCTCAAAATCCTGTAAATACCCATCGATCTCATCCTTCTCCTCACAAAACATTTTAAATGCATGGTATGGGATTTTGGGTCTTACTGGGTTGCTGAGTGCGTCCAAAATGGATTCTGCTCGGGAGGATGCATTCCGCGGACTGTGTGCCATCACATACTCTTGCACATCTGCCATTACCACAGATAGCATATCCTGTGGTACAGGTTGGATGAAAAATTCCAGCCTGGTCCTCATTTCCCTCTGGTATAGGGTCTCCTCCATGGCTGCTGGAGGCGTAGTGCTGCAAGCTCTGTCTCCCTCCATCAGCTCGGCAATTAATATAGCCTTGGGTTTGCTGCTGCCTATCTTTCCCCTGGCGTCTAGCAGTTCCTTTAACGTTTGTCTCTTTAGCTTAGAATAATCCATCTCCATTCACTTCGGTCCCTGGTACTCCTTCCATCTTAGTCAGTATTGTAGTAATCCCCCTCTTCCTGAGGTTACTGGCTTGTGTAGTTGCTCTTCTGGGCGATAAGGCTCATTCCGTCGCTTGCCACCAATTGTAACGGTACCAACAGGATACCAAGGGTTAACACCAGATGAACAATGTCCTGCATAGGGAATCAGCAATTCACAACCCAGCCAGTTTTCAGGTTTAAAACAGAATGACATTTATTAAAAGGCTATGCCTAGTATTTATGCAGGTCTCACCCCCCAGATGGGGGGTTGAAAGAATGTTGTACATTAGATGGAGGGACCACACCCTTGGACAGACCACAATAGAATCACATTACTTTACTAGGTAGATAACAACTTAAACACAAAACATATTTGGCTTTCCTTATCACCTAGGCGTCTGCTCTCTGAGGGTGATTAAACAATGGACTGTTTATCACTAACTTTAATGACAGTACACTATAGCTGAGGCTTGTAACCTTGTCGTTCAAGAATAGTTTCTTAAAGTTGAACACAGTTAACTCCTTCAGTACTGACAGAAGGGTCTGTCACATATACATAGCACACAATATAGCCTATAGACAACCTTTCTTACATTACAGTCCAGAAGTGGCTAGGTTTGCCACAAGTGCTATCCTATATGCTTGGATAGTTATATATAATATATATATATATATATATATATATATATATATATATATATATATATATATATATATATATATATATGGGTTATGATATAGCAAATAGAAGACAGCACTCTCTGGTCTTAATACAACAGGAGATTTATTCAGTGACGTTTCGGGGAATGCTCCCCTTCCTCAGACCAATGTACAATACAGTGATGAAAACATTTATACCTGCACATCAGACCCTCCCCCTGTGAATGAACCACCAAAGATGGTTGCCAAGCAACCAATACTTTGTAAATAAACATACAAAGTGTCAAATTATACAGTGAAACAAAATAACTATATATATATATATATATATAAGTGTCCTTGTTTAAACTCAATGCCTATACATAAAAACATCTGTATCATACTAGCGGCGTAACAGGCAGGCAAGGACCTATATAAACATACACAAAATATATGTTATTACTCTTCAATATTTCTGCAGCTGCTGGAATGCAGACCTAATAGTATAGCTACACCCGGTAAATTCAGGTTAATGTACAGCCGTAGCTTAACATCCTTAATTTTCTAAACATCCCTTTTATTTTAAAGCATTTTGCAGAATAAGATGACCCGGAATTAACACACAGTCATGGTGCACATAATATATTTAGAGACACACCTACTTACTATTCATTGTGCAGAGTCTGGTGAGCAAAGGGCATAACTAGTGTCGCTACCTCCTAAGGCAGCGCATCTGTTCAAAACAGGCAGCCCAATGTACTCGGAGGCATGTGGGGGAAAGGGACAGCATTCACTGGTAACTGCAAGTGTCCCAAACCTCTAGACCTGCCCCCAAGAGCGTGACTCTGTGTGGGCAAGCCCCTATGTAGGCTAAACCTGATCATACCACAGACAGTTAGGTAAAATGAGACAGCATGTGATAGCAGCAAGGACCTGCATAAGCCGCGGTACACGTATGTCAGTACCGTCCCACATTGAAAACATGGCTCACACGCTCATGGCGCAATTGAAAGGGGAAACAATTCATTCATTAAAAGAGCCAACTAAATGTAAAGCCCATCCACAATCATGGCAAGTCTTTTTTGTGTTTTAAGGGATCAAACAGTCAGTAAGCCCACATGTAGAGGTCAGATGGAAGGTAAATAATTATTTACAATCCCCCCTTTTCTTTTGACTAAAAACAGAGCCCATGTGTGTGAGGGGATCCCAAACGGGGGTCACAGATCAAAGGACCCAACTATACGTGGGTACTGTAGAACATGAACACTGGTCACAGAAAATGTACACACAATACAGCAAAATACACAGCATGCAAAACAAGATATATAGTCCTATCTGACACATGTCCATATCTAGTGCAGGATTGGTGACCATTCCAACTTAAGCTATGACTGATGGTGTATCCATAATCACCATCAGAATAGTTAACTAGCTCAAACGCAGCTAATCTTCATCAGAGGGGCCAACTAGTTCATAGGAAACAATGCCAGTCTATACCCATATTCAGGCCTCTTGGGTGGATAGTGCCCAATTTGTAAATCCACTCTGCTTCTTTTTTCAGGAGCAGTTTACCTCTATTACCCCCATGAGACAGAGGGGGATATGATCAATTAATGTGAACCTTAGGTCTGCTTCTATGTGGCCATACTCAAGAAAATGCCTTGCCACCGGCTGATCACTGGCACCTTTGTCAATAGAAGTACGGATGGCGCATCTATGATTTGCCATCCGTTTCCTAATGTCATCAGTAGTCTTACCAATATAAAACAGGCCACAGTTACAGTTCAGCATATAAATTACATACTTTGTAGAGCATGTGAGATAATATCTAATGTTGAATCTTTCATTGGTGTGTGGGTGTCGAAACTGGGTACCCTGAAGCATTGCATTACAAGTCACACAACTCGGGCACTAAGCACCCCTTCTTAGTAGTGCTAATTACTTTGCTGTAACTTCCAACAGGATCTTTCTTCATTAGGATATCCTTCAGATTTCTACCTTTCTTATATGCGATCCTGGGTGGTCCATAGCCTTCATATGGAAGCAACTCATCCAACTCCACGATATTCCATTTAGCTTTCAGAGTAGCCCCCAGTGTCCTAGTTGTTGGGGTGTAGGTGGTGATGAAATTGATCCTTTTCTGTGTGTTCTTCTTGTCGGTGTAGACAGCATTCAAGTTTAATCTTGCATCATTAATTAATGCATTGCTGTAACCCCTGTTTATAAATCGATTTTCCATTTCCGTCAGCTGGACCTCCCACCGCGTCTCTGATGTATTGTTCCTTAGTACTCTCAGCAATTGTGCCCATGGGATTGCTTTAATCAGTGACCTGGGATGGTAGCTAGATGCATGCAGAAGCGTGTTGCGGTCTGTCTCCTTTTTAAAGAGTGTGGTACCAAAACCGGTGTCATCTTTAAATATCCTGCTGTCAAGGAAATCAACCTCAGTGTAGCTCACAACCGCCTTGAGTTGAACTTGTCCTCCAATGTTGTTTAGGTTCTCAATCCATTTGTGAAATGTTTCCAGGATGCCACACCAGATTACTATGATATCGTCAATATATCTTTTGTAGAACATCACTTGACTGTGGTCATAGACTTGGGCGATCGCCATTTCAACATGCTCCATAAAAAGGTTGGCAGAGGCCGGGGCCATTTTCGAGCCCATAGCAGTGCCCATAAGTTGTAGAAAGAATTTATTTTCAAATTTGAAGGAGAGAAGGAGAGAAGTTCAATGATGTAACTAGTGGGTGGTCCCACATAGGGATACTTATCCAGACATTTTGCCACGACTTCCATACCCATCTCGTGTGATCATGTAAAGACTTGCCACGTCCATGCTTGCTAACACATCTCCTGGTTGTATATCTGTTAGATGTGCCAGACAAGTAATCAATGCTGATGAGTCCCTAAAGTACGATCTCATATTCTGGACCAGCGGTTGTAGTAGAGCATCGACATATGTTGCTAGAGGTTGTAGCAATGACCCACAGGCTGAAACGATAGGACATCTAGGAGGGGGGTTTATCTGCTTGTGGATGTTAGGGAGGGTGTATAGTATAGGTCTAATGGGATGCTGTGTAGTCAACCAATCCTGCAGGGTTGAGTCAATCTGGTTGTTATTAGCTGCTTGCTCGATTACTGCATCAACTTTACGTTTATAGGATATCGTAGGGTCACCAGAGAGAGCCTTGTATGTGTTGGTGTCTGCTAGTTGTTTCTCATTTTCATCTCTGTAGTCCTTGAAGTCCTGGAGTATAATAGCCCCACCTTTGTCCGCCGGGCGGATCACAATAGACGTGTCACTTGTCAAGGTCTGTATGGCTTCCCAATCACTGGAAGTCATATTGTTCCTGGCTCTCATTGTACCATTTTCCCCAACTTCTGTTGGACAATCCGTCTGTAAGTGCAGGAAACTGAAGTTCGTGGTAGGTGGATCGAAGGTGCTGGGTTTCTTGAAGAGGTGTTTAATGTCCTCCAGTGTCTTTCCTTGAAAGAAGTCCCCTAGCTTGAGTTGTCTTTGGAAGCACATGGTGTCAATATAAGTATTAAAGTTATTCGCTACAGTGGTGGGGACAAAGGACAAACCTTTGCTGAGTACTCTTTGTTCGTGCTCATTGAGAATGTGCTTGCTCAAGTTCACAGTTACAAGACACAGTGGGAACGGGTGTCATCTTCCATACCCCACTCGTCCGGGTATGTGGTTGTCGCCTCTGCCTCTGGAGCGGGTAGTAATCCCTAAAAAAGGCTGTTCAATGTTGTTACTTTCCTGCCCTTGTCTTTGGTTCACAGTGCCTTCTGATTCTGAGCCGGAACTGGTGTCCACTGTATTAAGCTGACGGTGAGTATATGTCCTGTGTCGCCGCTGACGTCGGGGTTGATAGTAAGCCCACTCTTCAGGTCCCAGGGTTCACCTGTAAACCTTCTTTTCTTTGTAATCTTCAGTGACATAGCCTAGTTTCTTGTTCTTAAATGCGACCAGAGCATTATTGTATGCGCGGAGCTGAGTGGTAATCTTTTCTGTCCAGTTCTCTGTCTGGTCCTGTAATAAGATTTGTCCCTTGGTTGTTTCAATGGTATCAATGTCTGTTTTTTATTTCTGCAGTAAACTTCTAACTTCATCAATCACTAGCAGGATCAAATCCAGTGAGCATTTATTGAGAACTGCACACCATTTCTTGCAGAATTCAGGATTGGGCCTACAAAGGGTAGGTACATTGTTAATCCTGAATCCCCTTGGAATAAAAAAAATTCTGTGGTATTCTGAGAGATAAATACCCTGTAGTTTCATGTCCACTTCTCACTTTTTAAGCTTTAGAATTTGGTGGAATATTGTGAGTGCACTCTCTGCTGGATCATCTGGTAGTAAGGTGTCAAAGAGTATCCGTGCAGCATCAATATCACTCAGGGACAGAGTTTCCTCCCCATCAACATCTGCTGGGATGGTGGCTGTGGCTTGTGTCAGTCCGCTGGGTTCTATGCCGCTTGTACACAAGGCAAGGCAAGAGTGAAATCAAGTAATTCAACCAACACAATGGTGGATGAGTAAGTGTAGAGACAAATGTCCGGTAAGACAGCAGGGTGATGGGTCCAACGTAGAATCCTCAGGTGGGTGCAACCAGAAGGGAGAAAACAAATAGTGAGACAGGTGCACTCTCACGAACAATTCAATACATGCCAGGGTGCTAGAATGTGGGTTATGATATAGCAACTAGAAGACAGCACTCTCTGGTCTTAATACAACAGGAGATTTATTCAGTGATGTTTCGGGGAATGCTCCCCTTACTCAGACCAATGTACAATACAGTGATTAAAACATTTATACTTGACCATCAGACCCTCCCCCTGTGTTGGACACATCACCCTGCTGTCTTACCGGACATTTGTCTCTACACTTACTCATCCACCACGGTGTTGGTTGAATTATTTGATTTCACTCTTGCCTTGCCTTGTGTACAAGCGGCATGGAACCCAGTGGACTGACACAAGCCACAGCCACCATCCCAGCAGATGTTGATGGGGTGGAAACACTGTCCCTGAGTGATATTGATGCCGCACGGATACTCTTTGACACCTTACTACCAGATGATCCAGCAGAGAGTGCACTCACAATATTCCACCAAATTCTAAAGCTTAAAAAGCGAGAAGTGGACCTGAAACTACAGGGTATTTATCTCTCAGAATACTACCTAAGGGGATTCAGGATTAACAATGTACCTACCATTGGTAGGCACAATGCTGAATTCTGCAAGAAATGGTGTGCAGTTCTCAATAAATCCTCATTGGATTTGATCCTGCAAGTGATTGATGAAGTCAGAGGTTTACTGCAGAAATCAAAAACAGACATTGAGACCATTGAAACAACCAAGGGACAAATCTTATTACAGGACCAGACAGAGAACTGGACAGAAAAGATTACCACTCAGCTCCGCGCATACAATAATGCTCTGGTCGCATTTAAGAACAAGAAACTAGGCTATGTCACTGAAGATTACAAAGGAAAGAAGGTTTACAGGTGAACCCTGGGACCTGAAGAGTGGGCTTACTATCAACCCAGACGTCAGCGGCGACACAGGACATATACTCACCGTCAGCTTAATACAGTGGACACCAGTTCCGGCTCAGAATCAGAAGGCACTGTGAACCAAAGACAAGGGCAGGAAAGTAACAACATTGAACAGACTTTTTTTTAGGGATTACTACCCGCTCCAGAGGCAGAGGCGACGACCACATACCCGCAGGAGTGGGGTATGGAAGAAGACCCCCATTCCCACGCAGACGGAAGAGAATGTAACTGTGAACTTGAGCAAGCACATTTTCAATGAGCACAAACAAAGAGTACTCAGCAAAGGTTTGTCCTTTGTCCGCACCACTGTGGCGAATAACTTTAATACTTATATTGACACAATGCGCTTCCAAAGAGAACTCAAGCTAGGGGACTTCTTTCAAGGAAATACACTGGAGGACACTAAACACCTCTTCAAGAAACCCAGCACCTTCGATCCACCTACCACGAACCCCAGTATCCGCACTTACACACGGATTGTCCAACAGAAGTTGGGCGAAAATGGCACGATGAGAGCCAGGAAAAATATGACTTCCAGTAATTGGGAAGCCATACAGACCTTGACAAGGGACACGTCTATTGTGATCCACTCGGCGGACAAAGGTGGGGCTATTGTACTCCAGGACTACAAAGATGAAATTGAGAAACAACTAGCAGACACCAACACATACAAGGCTCTCTCTGGTGACCCTACGATATCCTATAAACATAAAATGAATGCAGTAATCAAACAAGCAGCTAACAACAACTGGATTTACTCAACCCTGCAGGATTGGTTGACTACACAGCATCCCAATAGACCTATACTATACACCCTCACTAAGATCCACAAGCAGATAAACCCCCTCCCAGACGTCCTATTGTTTCAGCCCATGGGTCGTTGCTACAACCTCTAGCAACATATGTCGATGCTCTACAACAACTGCTGGTCCGGAATATGAGATCGTACTTAAGGGACTCATCAGCATTGATTACTTGTCTGGCACAGCTAACAGATATATAACCAGGAGATGTGTTAGCCAGCATGGACGTGGCAAGTCTTTACATGATTATCCCACACAAGATGGGTATGGAAGTCATGGCAAGATGTCTGGATAAGTATCCCTATGTGGGACCACCCACTAGTTTCATCATTGAACTTCTCTCCTTGTGTCTCACATTGAATTACTTCAAATTTGAAAATAAATTCTTTCTACAACTCATGGGCACGGCTATGGGCTCGAACATGGCCCCGGCCTTTGCCAACCTTTTTATGGAGCATGTTGAAATGGAGATCTTTAAAGTCTATGAGCATAGTCAAGTGATGTTCTACAAAAGATATAGACGATATCATAGTAATCTGGCGTGGCACCCTAGAAACATGTCACAAATGGATTGAGAACCTAAACAACATTGGAGGACAAGTTCAACTCAAGGCGGTTGCGAGCTACACTGAGGTTGATTTCCTTGACCTCAGGATATTTAAAGATGACACCGGTTTTGGTAAGCTATTTTTTGGAGTATAGCCACATAGTAGCAGACCTAAGGTTCACACTAATTGACTATGTCCCCCTCTGTCTCGTGGGGGTGATAGAGGTAAACTGCTCCTAAAAAAAGAAGCAGAGTGGATTTACAAATTGGGCACTATCCACCCAAAAGGCCTGAATATGGGTAGACTGGCATTGTTTCCTATGAACTAGTTGGCCCCTCTGATGGAGATTAGCTGCCTTTGAGCTAGTTAACTATTCTGATGGTGATCATGGATACACCATCAGTCATACCTTAAGATGGAATGGTCCCCAATCCTGCACTAGATATGGACATGTGTCAGATAGGACTATATATCTTGTTTTGCATGCTGTGTATTTTGCTGTATTGTGTGTACATTTTCTGTGACCAGTGTTCATGTTCTACAGTACCCACGTATAGTTGGGTCCTTTGATCTGTGGCCCCCGTTTGGGATCCCCTCACACACATGGGCTCTGTTTTTAGTCAAAAGAAAAGAAAGAAAAGGGGGGATTGTAAATAATTATTTACCTTCCATCTGATCTCTACATGTGGGCTTACTGACTGTTTGATCCCTTAAAACACAAAAAAGACTTGCCATGATTGTGGATGGGCTTTACATTTAGTTGGCTCTTTTAATGAATGAATTGTTTCCCCTTTCAATTGCGCCATGAGCGTGTGAGCCATGTTTTCAATGTGGGGCGGTACTGACATACGTGTACCACGGCTTATGCAGGTCCTTGCTGCTATCACATGCTGTCTTAACTTTCTGCAATATGATCAGGTTTCGCCTACATAGGGGCTTGCCCACACAGAGTCACGCTCTTGGGGGCGGGTCTAGAGGCTCGGGACACTTGCGTGCTATACAGTTACCAGTGAATTCTGTCCCTTTCCCCCACATGCCTCCGAGTACATTGGGCTGCTGTTTTGAACAGATGCGCTGCCTTAGGAGGTAGCGACACTAGTTATGCCCTTTGCTCACCAGACTCTGCACAATGAATAGTAAGTAGGTGTGTCTCTAAATACATTATGTGCACCATGAATAGTAAGTAGGTGTGTCTCTAAATACATTATGTGCACCATGAATAGTAAGTAGGTGTGTCTCTAAATACATTATGTGCACCATGACTGTGTGTTAATTCTGGGTCATCTTATTCTGCAAAATGCTTTAAAATAAAAGGGATGTTTAGAAAATTAAGGATGTTAACCTATGGCTGTACATTAACCTGAATTTACCGGGTGTAGCTATACTATTAGGTCTGCATTTCAGCAGCTGCAGACATATTAAAGAGTAATAACATATATTTTGTGTATGTTTATATAGGTCCTTGCCTGCCTGTTACGCCGCTAGTATGATACAGATGTTTTTATGTATAGGCATTGAGTTTAAACAAGGACACTTTGTATTTGTATCTATTTATGTCTATATATAGAGTTATTTTGTTTCACTGTATAAATTGACACTGTGTATGTTCATTTACAAAGTATTGGTGGCTTGGCAACCATCTTTGGCGGTTTATTCACAGGGGGGGGGGTCTGATGTGCAGGTATAAATGTTTTCATCACTGTATTGTACATTGGTCTGAGGAAGGGGAGCATTCCCCGAAACGTCAGTGAATAAATCTCCTGTTGTATTAAGACCAGAGAGTGCTGTCTTCTATTTGCTATATCATAACCCACATTTTAGCACCCTGGCATGTATTGAACTGTTCGTGAGAGTGCACCTGTCTCTCTATTTAATTATATATATATATATATATATATATATATATATATATATATATATATATATATATATATATATATATATATATATTAAACAATAGGAACATGCTGCAGCTCTCCCAACCATCCCAAATGTTTTTAGGGACTGCCGCAGTTTTACCCACAGCAGTCTCTGGCACTGCCCAACCATGCCCATAATACACCCACTCAACCTACAGCAACCATCACAGCCCCAAATTCAGGTAGGTCACTACTCACAAGACATCTTACCTACCTGCCCCAGGGAGCCTCTAAGTAATGTGAGTTATACAAGTTACCATCTGATCTAGCCACTGTTATACAACCACAGGTTGTGCACTCCGATATTAAAGCATCATCTGTACTTGAGAGGGCTATCCTTGGTTTCCCCTGGATTATCACTGACCCTCATATGAGATGGGACCCTTTGTCAGTTACTGTCACCCACATAGTGGTTTCCTTCAGGGTGCTTTAAGGTATTTTGAGTCTTAATATTAAATAATTATAGAAATTCTTTCAATACTAGCTGGTTAGGTTATCCATAATAAATTTAAAAAGTTCTGCCATTGCAACTTAGCAGCTCTGGTCTTCAGTAGTGTAGGCTTGAGAAGATTTGGTAAAGTGATCAGAGTGGTATCATAACTTTGGGAATTTATCCATGCAATATTCACATAACCACTTTTTAAAGCCAACAGTTTAAAATACCAGGCCTATTTCATTTAAGAAATACCTTCCCCTAAATACAACTTTGTAGTCTAAAGTAGGCTTTTTGCCTAGTCCAAGGATACTTACATATAGCCTCCATACAATTATATTTAGTTATATTAGATAAAATACCTAATATTTAGAGTTTATCTCTGACAATTATGATGCATCTCCATGGTCTCTCTTGTATGTGGCCAAAAAAATGGTCTTGCGGTAATCCAAATGTTTTGTAAACTCCCAGGTGATGTTGATCATGCAGGGTCCTTAGTTTCATCCCTTGGTACTTCTGAGAAAAGGACATCATTCTTCTACCTGGATGATTTAGATATTGGATGATTCAGTAGAGAAAGTTTTCTTCAGTAGAGAACAAACCCACTATCTCTGCAGACAGCTCAGATACTTCCAATAAGTTTGCTTAACAGCCTTTAATAAGAGGCCTACAATTAGGTCATGAGCTTAATCTCATTGTTTTCCTTCTCTGCTGATACTTTTCCAATACAGCAAGTTAACTGGGTAGTCTGCTGCCTCTGGAGCAGCCTAAGAATCACAACTGAGTGAGTAAATATGTCTTGACTTAGAAAAGTTAAAATGCTAATCTATGGTGTAGACCCTAGTTTCTCAACCTGTGGTACTTGTACCTTTGGGTGTACTTAGGGCATTGGCAAGGGGTACTCCAGCGATTGGCCTTAATTTTTTTTATCCTGCTGTAGCTATCATGACATGACATATCAAAGAAAGCTGTGTTTCTCATTTCTACCCTCGAGCACACCTAACATGGCAGAGTGTGAGTATTGCCCTGCCTAGGTTTGACCACTGCTCAATCACTGATTCACCTCAGATTGCTAAAACTTTAGACTCTGGCTTGTTAGTGACATATGAGGGCGGAGTTAAGCTTCACTTATATGAACAGAGAAAATGTATTACTGGGACCAAGTGTCAGATAAATGTGCCAATAGAAAATAGGTAAAGTGCATCAAACGCATGTGTGCCACAGTAAAACGAGACAGATAAACTGTGTATGAAATGATTATTGAAAATAGAAAGAGGGTTACATAAATATTACTTTTCTTATCATGTACAAGATTTTATTTTCTTCTTATTTTAATGTAAGAAGCACATTAATTGGATATAACTATTTATGGACCATATATCTGTGTTTTATGTGTTTATTATTCTCTGCTGTAATACTGACAAATATTAACTGCTGGAAAAAATAAAACAAATATCAGATTCCTATGTATTTACTTCATTAACATATCTGATAGAAGCTTGTGATACACATGATTTCCATTTTTGCTTATGTAAAAGATTAATAATATTTGTGCTACAGTTGGGGTACATAGAAATCAATGGTATGCCTACAGGGGTACCAAAAAGTTGAGAAACACTGGTATAGACCACTGGTTTTCAAACCTGTCCTCAGTCCTCCCCAATAGGCCAGGTTTTCTGGATTACCTTGGATGAGAGCAGATAAAATAGCTAGGTTTACTAATCAGCTGATTATTTCACCTGTGCTACAGTTAATATATTCTCTAAATCTTACCTGTTAGGGAGGTGTAGACAGTGTGACATAAGGCTCTTACTTCAAGGCCATGATTTTGTTTAATAAAGTCATTATCTGTCACTGGAAATAACCCTGGGCACCTGGTTTAGGTGTCTTTCCCTATATTGGGGAATCTAGGTTTCTTTTTCAGTAAGAAGATATTGTTGGACAAACTGCACCAATTGCACTGAAAAACAGATGAGGGGCAGTGCAATTCAAAGCAAATGTGTATTATATAAAATATCTAGATGCCATAAGATTAGCAAAAGGACAATATATTACACAACAGAAATGTAGCACATATGACTTGTATGCATCTACAAGTAACACAAATGGTTTCACAATCAGCTTATGGTTATACAGGGGCTTTCATCATCTTGTAATTTTAGTCACTGCACAGCATCTTCACAAGCAATGGCCCACTTTGCCCAAAGTGCTTAGAGGAATATGGCTGCACCTCACTGACAAGGCCCACAGAAGACCGAAACAATCATCTGGGGTTGGCATGTTCCTTGTTCAGAGGAGGATTGCCTGGAGATTTGGGGCTGAGCTGACCTTGATAGTAGGGGGGGGGGGGATCAGCCTGATATATTTTAAGGAAAGTTCTCTTCTGTGAAAAGTACAATTGAGCTAAAAGAGACTGCAACTAGATGGTAACTCATCATAGAACAAGCTAATGGGCTGTTGTTCGTTCCTTGTAGAGCGTTTCTCTTTCTGCTTTTATTTCATTTAAACTAAAGTGTAAAATAGACTGATTAATGTGTCTGCTTAAATCAGCTTATTATTAATTTCTTTAAAAGAACATGAAGGTCAAAATTAAACTTTCATGATAATGTTAAAAAAAAAACAAAAAAAAAAAAAACAAAAAAAAAAAACAATTTTGAAATCTCCCTAGGTGGGCTCAGGATCGTGCATGCGGCTTGAGCACTATATGTGTAACTTCCATTTCCCTGTTCCTGTATCACATGGCAGCCATCGACCAATCACAGATATATGCACATACTGTGGACTCTTGCACATACTCAGTAGGAGCTGTGCATATAAACATACTGTGCACAATTTAATAAGGAAAGTAAATGGTAACGTTTTTAAACTATCTGACCACAATAATAAATATATTTGATTTTTTTTGTGGCATAAAAAGAGCTTACCAAAAAAGGTAAAATATATATATATAAATAAAAACATTATCACATTCCACAAAAACCTGTAGTAAACATCCCAAGGTATTGATTTAGGCCCATTATGGAATATTTCAAGCTGCCACTTGGCCATCAAATATGATCGTATAAAGCAAATTGTTAATTTTTTTACAAACTTTGGTTTGTCACTGAAATTATTTACATATAACTATTGCAGTCATAAGGCAAATGATTATAAAAGCTTCTCTAGGATCCCCTTTATTCAGAAATGGCAGACATGCATGGCTTTTTCCATTATTTTTTAGTAATTAGAAAGCCGTTAATTGTAGCTGCGCACTACACTTTTGAAATTCCGAGGAATGAAGGAGTTAATAACTTAGTAGTTAAGGGTAATATTTGCTGTAGTGTAGGGATTATCCTCCCACCTCCATGATCCCTACCAAATAGGGTTGCCGCCTAGCCGGTATTTTACCGTCATGGCTGATGTTTTTAAGGTTCAGATCAAAGTTTAAAATAAAGATTAAATATAGAGATAAAGATGTTATCATGGTCAAACCTCTTCTAAGTGTATTGGGATCTAGTCATAAACAAATGATCATTTCAAAGCAGTTCTACCAGTTTTAGTTAATTATTTATGCTGTATAATTATATATAAAAAAGTATGCTAAAATTTTTTTTTATTTTAGCAGCCACCAGAGGGCACTACAGCAGCGTGCTATTGAGGGAGGGAAATGTCTTTACAAGGATTAAAACATTAGCATTTGAGAGGTTTTCTGAGTGTGCACTAAACCACTATGCACAGTGTGAGACAGACTTGGCACTTCAGTTTGTAAAGTGTGTGCCTGAGTCAGACGGCAGATCAACTTCATTTGCAGAGGCGGTAGGACTTAATTAGTAAATGTTTTTTTATTTCTTTGTGCAATTATGGATTGTAACTTCAATGTGGTAGTTGTATGGTAGGGCCAGGGGTCCATAAAACACATTTGTTTTAGCAATATTCAGCAGTGTATTTATGATTATTTGACAATGCTGTAGAAATTATATATTTAAAACCATGCAGAAATGTTTCATCCTCAATACACAAATCGTAGGTGCTCTTTTGGCAGAAATAATTTTATATATATATATATATATTTTTTTTTTATTACATTCCCGTTTACTGCCCCTTTATGCAAGGACTTTCCAGATGCCAGGAGGTATTTCATTTAAGATTTTTACATTTGCATGAAATGTTATAGTCTCAGGCTAAGACTGCTCAGTGTTTGAAATGAGACAGGTAAACTTAACACTGTTCACTTTACACTACAGCTGACAATTTTGAAATACATACAAACGAGCCTAAATCCTGCATTTAACCAGATCTAATGGTATGAGACTAAGTACCACAGCTTATAGCTCCACCAAGACCATATAGAGTACAACATTTTCAAAATCCATAAGTACAACTGACAGAAACATTTGCACACCAGATTTTAAGTGGTGCTCTTGGTTGGGGAAAATGGGGGGGGGGATCCAAACATATGTCAACGTTTCAAAAGTACTTTTCTTCATCTATCCATTCTGACAGATCATTAATGTACAATTTTGAATTCACAGAAGTATTTTTATTTGCACATTTACAAATATGATTCTTTAAAAAGTGATCTCTTAATTTCAATATTTTTTTTTATCATGCATGTCACACACTGTTGATTTAGGGGATGGCAATGTGCAGAAATTTTACCTCCTGTGAGTGTTTCTGTGGATGTCTGTGTTTATGTCTTTTTGCTTTTGTAAATGTCTCGTTGGTGTCTCTATGAGTGTATGTATTTTCTGTGGGTCTCTCTATGAGGGTGTGTGTATCAGTCATTGTGCATTTTCTGTGGATGTCTCTGATTGGTGTGTGTGTGTGTATGTCTTTGTGCGTTTTCTGTGGATGTCTCTGTGAGGTTGGGTGTGTATGTCTCTGGAAGGGTGTGTGTATGTGTGTCGGTTTTCTGTGGATGTCTCTGTGAGGGTGTGTGCATATGACTTGGTGCATTTTCTGTGGGTGTCTCTGTGAGGGTGTGTCTGTGTATTTTCTGTGAGGGTGTGTGCGTATGTCTGTGCATTTTCTGTGGGTGTCTCTGTGAGGGTGTGTATGTCTTTGTGCATTTTCTGTGGATGTTTCTGTGAGGGTGTGTGCGTATTTATTTGTGCATTTTCTCTAGGTGTCTCTGTGAGGGTGTGTATGCATGTCTGTATTTTCTGTGGGTGCCTCTGTAAAGTTTGGTGTGTATGTCTTTGTGTGTTTTCCGTGGATGTCTCTGTGAGGATGTGTGTGTATGGATGGATGGATGTCTCTGTGAGGATGTGTGTGTGTGAATGGATGGATGTCTCTGTGAGGGTATGTGCATATGTCTGTATTTTCTGTGGGTGTCTCTGTGAGGATGTGTGCATATTTCTGTGTGTTTATTGTGATTGTCTCTGTGAGGGTGTGTGTATGTCTTTGTGTGTTTTCTGTGGGTGTCTGTGAGTGTGTATGTCTTTGTGTGTTTTCTGAGGCTGTATCTGTGGGTGTTTCCTTTGGTGTATATGCAAGTTTGAGTGTGTCCATTGTCTGTTCCTTTTTAGGACATTTTACTGATTATTCACATCTTTCTACAGACTTTGAGACCTTTCTGGAAGTCACCAATTCACCACTTAACCTTTAAATTATTGTTTAGGCAATTTAGGGTCCTTCCTTTTAGCCACTGCATGCTGTTATCATCATATTGTTGGCATCTTCCTTGACAAAAAGATAATCAGAACTCCATATTTTGTCTTTGTAAATCTCCTTTTTTTGAGAAACCTGTAGTCTACCTCATTACTTGTCAGGTCAATTTAAACAAGTGCTGAGTGTCTGTGGCTGAGTGTGTTTGTGTGTTTATATGCACGTCTGCTAGAGGGTCTATATGTGAATCCTTATGTGTGAGTGTGTTTTTCAGTGTATGAGTGTCTGTGTGTTACTACCTTTACATTTCCAAGTTTGACTACACTTAAGAATAAAGTTGAAATACATTTTAGTCACTTGGTCAAACATTGCACATGTCAAATGGGGGGGGGGGGGTAGACTGATCAATGGTTAAGTAAGGGGCCCCAACATTTCTATTGGCAGCCCTGGGTGTTTGTATAACAGAGCCGCTTCTGGTACATAATAGGAATGTATGATGCTGATCTTACTAAACTACTTTTCATTTTTTCCTTGTAGGACATGAAGAGCTGGTCATACCTGTTCTATAGATTTATCTGTACATACAACATAAGACAGCACAGGTTATTAAAAGCTTAGTATCGTCATTATGAAGAGCAAGTATGTTGTCGTTTCAGAGCCATTGAAAACAGCTTGTTTATTCTGCAAAATCTTACCCGCTTGACTACCAGGGAGGGGTGCAGCACATTACATGCTAACTACAGGGAAGTTTGCTTCTTCCATTTCTGATTGGTTTGTTTTTCTTGAGGTTCATATAAAAATTAATTACAGAATTATTCAAAAATGATAGTCAGGGTCCATCTTAAAGGGACATTCCAATCAAAATTGGAAAGCACAGTAGTGCATTTCAATCTTGAATAGACTCATTTTTCGATACACATGAATTGGCAAGAATGCTACTAATAAAAGCTATGCTCTGTATTTATGTGCATTTTAAACCCAGCACTTACTCGGGGAGCCTAAGGTGCTTGTATGATATGATGGTGACTCAGTTTGCATCACTGCTAACATGATGCAAGCCCCACTGGCTTTATGAGCAGCTACAGTATATTAAATGCTGGTGCACTGAGACTATCAAGCTATGTTTCACATACATGTGCAAAGAAAAATGCTAACACTAAAACTGTGATAACATTTTTACTATGACATCAATACAATTTCCAGCCTCCAAAAATGTAAAAAGACCTGTATTTTCTTTAAGACAAAAAGGACAATGTTTCAGACCTGCAATAGGCCCTTAGTCATGTATACAACGTAATTATGGACCCAACTGAAAGGAAATAAAGGTTTGAAGGCTAGACATTGTATTGAGGATGTACTTCTATTAAGACTTGGCAGGTCTTTAATTCCAAGATTGGAAGAGAGCTGTTTTCCATTTTTTGGAAATAACGTTTACTATGAGCAGTTTTGACAATATATGCATAGTAAATAGGTTTCTATTCACAGAAATAATTAGCTTTTCAGTTTTGACAATAATGTCCTTTTAAGGAAACATTTACTCTAGTTCTAACACGGAAAGCTATAATATTTGTGTTCTTTCAGAGTATTATACATATAGAACATATTTTACCACATATTTATTTTCCAGGTTATTTAACCACATAAATTGTGTATATATATAATAAATAAAAAAGTACTGCAGTATACTTTTATTATTTATTTTATCCCTTTTTCCTGCAATTCCATTCTGAATTCATAAAGTTTTCAGTTTCTGTTATAAATAGAAGTGCAGAACACTGTTCTATGCCACACAGCCATTGGCTGCAGACTCTAGTGACCTATTTATAACTGTCTCTAATTGGCCACAGCAGAGAAGGTAACATAAGTTACAACATGGCAGCTCCCATTGTTTTATAGACACTAAAACTTTAAAAAAAATCTTGTCAATATTGACACAGATAATGTAACTTAAAAAAAAAAAAATCTACATGTTATTCTCTTCTTTGAATGCTTCATTATATCTAGCATTTATTTAGTATTAAATGTCAGGATATCTGTGAGTGTTATTAAATAATATGTGTATGTATATTTTATCTACACATAGATATATGAGAAGACCAAGAACTCATTTTATTTGTGAAACTGTTTGTAAAAACAGCCCCCCTCTTGCTCTGAGACACAGACTTGTAGAACAAAAGAAATTGACAGGATTTCTAAAAAGAACAAACATTGAAATCTCTAAATTGATTTAGCTTTGAAGCTCATCACTTCACATGAGGTCATAACAGGGACGTGATCATCAACCAAGCCAGCATACATCAAGGGATGGTTGGAGACGACATTCTGCACATAAAGTCAGATAAGCGAACAGAAATTCTAGAATATAGTAATTAGCACAGACCTGTTAAAGGGACACTGAACCCAAATTTTTTCAGTTGTGATTCATATAAAGCATGACATTTTAAGCAACTTTCTAATTTACTCCTATTATCAATTTTTCTTCGTTCTCTTGCTATCTTTATTTGAAAAAGGCATCTAAGTTTTTTTTGGTTCAGAACTCTGGATAGCAGTTTTTATGGGTGGATGAATTTATCCACCAATCAGCAAGGACAACCCAGGTTGTTCACCAAAAATGGTCCGGCATCTAAACTTACATTTCAAATAAAGATACCAAGAGAATGAAGAAAATTTGATCATAGGAGTAAATTAGAAAGTTGCTTAAAATTTCACGCTCTATCTGAATAACAAAAGAAAAAATTTGGGTTCAGTGTACTTTTAATTGCCCTTAGACCTCGGATCCACATCTGTGCTGGCTAACAGAGACACATGTCTTGCATTGTAACTCTCATATTCATTTTAAATTACAACTTGTGTTTAAATGTTAAGTAAAATACACATCAGTATTGTATAAAAATGTATACTTCCATGGATGTGAGAAATGCATTTCAGATTTGTAATAAATTAAATGAATAAACTACATTAGTATATATAAAAGTTTAAATAATTTCAAAATTAATACTTTTTCTCTGTTTTCCAGAAATCTAGTGAACATTACAGGAAGAACTGATGTGAAGATTTCTAGATAAGATGCGACTAGGAAAGGAAATATGTGCCAGTACATCAAATAAGCTGATATACAGAATAAGTCAGATAGCTATTTCATCGATTGATTCTACTAGTCCCTCATAAAAATAAAACTTTTAAGACATCTTCTAGAATATGATAAATAAAATACTGATGTTTCATATTAAAATAATCAGAAAAAAATGGCGCTATATGGTGGTCCTATCTATATTAAAATTGATAGTGATTGATGCTGAAAATTTCAGTATTTGATAAACATTTTTTATGGTTAGATAATTAAACTATAGCACTATTGATGGTAAGACTGCATTTCTCGGTGTCTGCTGCCACCTTTAGATCAGAGATAAATGGCTACTCAGGGAGGGCTTTTTTGCTCTCTTTTGGCAGTTTGAGACTTGGTAAATCTCCCCTGTGCATAACAAGTGCTGTCTCCACTGTGAATACTATTTGACATGGGTACCAGAGTTTATTTACAACCCCCATCCTACCCACTGCTCTTTTAACCCAAGCCAAGATATCACACCTCTCCAATAATATGGCTCCTACCCATACAGGACCAATCAATCACCCAAGGGGCCATAGTGTAACAGTCCCCCAAATCTCTTCAATAGTGTGTAAATGATCCCAAACACAACCATTCCTATCAGAGGCATAGCAATCTCATTGGCAGCATAGTTAATGCTGTGGCAAGGTCCCCATTTCTACAGTGCCATTACCGGCTGGTTGAAATGATCAGAAGCTGAGCCGGCATCCGCTTAGGAGCAAGTGTTGCTCCTATGTGATTGTGAGTTGTCCTTCCCCCTCAGTAAGTCTGCACCTTCCTGTACAAATAGAGGCAGGGTTTTATGGATGGCCATCCTGTAAACTGCCACCATATTTGTAAAGGCAAATCTATACACTTTTAACACTAGGAGCCCTGCTTTGCAGGGACGATACACAGCGGAGCCAACCTTGATGCAGTTAAAGCCCTTGAACAGCAGGGTCCCCCCCCATAGTGAAACAAATACTGATTGCAGGGCCAGATGAGGCCTCTGTAGTTATGCCCCTGATTCCATCCTTCAGTGCAAGGACACTAAAAAGTGTAAGAAGGGCTCCATTTAAGAAGCTCTGAATGCAGCTTGGGATAGTCTTCAGTTGCAGGCTTGCATGAAGGAGCCTGTAACTGATAGTTAAGAAGCAGCAGTCAGCTATTTCTTAACCTACTACGGCAACTCTAAAATGTAAAGTAAAGCTTAGGAGCCGCCCCATTTTTAGTTCAGAATCTGGGTTAGGCTTGCTTATTTGTTAGTCAAATGTAGCCACCAATAAGCAAGCACTATCCAGGGTGCTGTAACTAAAATGGGCCGGCTCCTAAGCTTTACATTACTGCTTTTTAAATAAAAGATACCAAGTGAACAAAGAAAAATTAATAGGAGTAAATTAGAAAGTTGCTTGAAACTGCATGCTCGGAATCACATTAAAGTATCCCTTTAATGCTACAGAATATAAGGACAGGGTCAATTGGGTGCTTCCATCTTTGTGTAAGCTGTTTGAAGGCTCTTTCCTGTTCCTGCATGACCATACACAAAGTGAGGTCCATGAACACATGGTTTGGCAAGCAAGATTGGGAATAACTTGAGTTGCCTGCACAGAGCCCCACAAACACCTTAGTTATGAATTATTACGCAAATTGTGAACCAGACTTCATCCAGCATGCCTGACATCTGGCTTAATGTGCACAAATTTCCACTGACAGAGTTGTGGCTATTATAGCAAAAATGGGGAGGGGCAACTCCATATTAATGCCCATGGTTTTGTAAAGGGATCAACAACCTCATTAGGTGTGAAGGTCAAGTGTCAACATCTCTGCTTAATACAGATGGGGGGGGGGACCAGACGTAGACTTCTTACCCAATGTACTTAGAGGGATATGGCTGCACATCACTGACGAAGCAGAAACGATTGTCTGGTATTTCGGCCTGGACTACCCATGTCAGTGGGATCAGACTGATATACTACAGGAACCTTTTCCTCTGTGAAGAGCACAATTGAGCAGAAAGAAGCTACTGCCAGGTGGCAACCGGGCCATAGAACAAGCTAGTGATGCTGCTTCTCTGTTTTGCATATTACAAATACCGATCAGCCAGCGGCCTTAACTAAGTTGGCTTCCAGCAGTGAAACAGCACTGCTCATGCACCTCAGCCATCTTTAAGGTCATATTAAGTATTATACATGCACGGCCTCTGGCTTTCTCGATGCACACGCAATGCTTCCAGCAGCCTTAAAGATGGTGCGGCAAACATGCAATGCTGTTATTTCCCTGCCAATAGCCATCTTAGTTAGGGTCACTTACACATTGGTGAATGGTAGTGCCTACAGGCACCCGGGCGATAAATCCAGCCCTGCTGACAGCTATGTAAATACAAAGACCGCTGTATGACCAGAAAGTGGTTACATCATTGTTTCTTTGTGTTCCATGAACAGAGATTTTATCTCTTGGCTGTCAGTAACAAAAACTGCTCTGATAGTTAAAAGGGGTTAAATGACTGCAGTGTTTTTTTAGACCTCAGGTAATGTATTTAACACACAAAACAGTTTATAATTTATTTTTTTAAAACACACACCATCTGCCAGTAAGCAGTGTTAATTTTGTCGACTAAAACTTGACTAAAATGCCTATAAAACTAAAGAAATTCTGATGACTAAAATACGACTAAAACTAAAATGACATTTTAGTCAAAAGACTATGACTAAAACTAAATCAAAATTACATTTTAGTCAAAAGACTATGACTAAAACTAAATCAAAATTTGCTGACCAAAACATTTCATGCAAGGCGTTATAATCAATCCATATCTAATTACTGCTCTTTTGTAAAATTTACGAAACTTAATTTGATTACATTTTAAGATAAAGACATGTTCTATACCACAACAGTTAAATCTGTTAAATCTGTATTGCATGTTCAAACCTTAATACCATAAATAAAAACAGGTTAAGAAACCTTTACTCCAGGAGTATATAATGAGTTTGGAAGTTTTAGACCAGAGCTAATATCGTTGCCAATTTTTTTTTTCGAATCTGTGTACAATAAATTGATTCTTCCTATAGAAATAAGCATAACCCACGAGTATGGGTTTAAGTTATGCTGTGCCTGTGCTAGCTGCAGAAACTTTTTGTTGTGTTGAGTTACTTGATACCTGATTTAATTATTACAGAGAACTGTTAAAGTTGTTATATTGGGTAATATGTGCAATACAGCCAATACAGTTTACAGTTTTGTTTTTTTATATTTTAAAGTTGCACTTCTGTTTGTTTATAAAACTTGGTTTTATTTCATTTTAAGTTTAATAAAGATGTTACATATCACAACGGCTAAATCTGTGTCTGTATTGCATGTTTAAACCTTAATACCATAAATATTAACAGGTGTTATGTTTACTCCTGGAGTATATAATCATTTTGCAAATGATAGAGAAATGCTTAAATAATGCATTACACTTTAACTAAACCCCTTAGATTTTAGTTGACTAAAATCTACTGGAGATTCAGTCGACTAAAACGTGACTAAAACGGCATTTTAGTCAAAAGACTAAAACTAAGACTAAATCGAAATTTTCTGTCAAAATTAACACTGCCAGTAAGATATAAATACAGGGAGGGTTACCATCCGTGGCTGCCAGAAACAGATATTAATGCATGCAGGGTGTCATTTCCTTTTGGTCTATATAGACATGGAACATCTATACAGTTGTGTGTATGGAGCAGTAAGATTGTATAGTATTTGTGTGGATTTTACTGGACAACCTGCTGAAATACTGTACTGTGCAGTTGAATACTCAATACCTGGCCATCACTAGTTAACTCATACATAGAACATTTACTTCTCAAACAAAGTAAAAAGAAATGCGGTAGTGTGAGTTTTACTCACACACAAACTGTGTTAAAACGGTCATTAGACACAGCTCGGCAGGTGGATAACACTACTCATACATAGAATAAGGTTTCTTTTTCAGCACACCTCTTTTATAGACAAAAAAAAAAACCTAGTAGATATTACAATACCCACTTTCAGATGGCACAAAATGGCTGTTGACCCTTTAACACTGGTCTGATTAAGTTTTATAGTCAGATTTCCTTAATACAACTTTCAGGGATCAGTTATTGATTGGTATAAACATTATGAAGCAGGCAAAGAGCTTCTGTTTTAGCAAGTATGGAACAGTAATATCAACTTTACACAGTAATTAAGTGCTTCTGAATTGAATTTTAATGAAGTATTCCATTTCCTCTAGAAGCTTTTACAAAATAAATATTCATGAAGAACAATCCTATTCTAGATGCTATTTACCAGCAGATACTAATCTTTTCTACTAAATCTCCATAAACCTCCACTTCACATAATGCGAGAGCTATGTTGCTTGAAGGGTTAAGGATAGTGACGTACTGGCCCTCCATCCCATTGCAACAGACTGTAATGTAGGGATTAGAGACATCATCTATGGTAGAACATCTATGGGAAAAAGACCAAAGTTCGTAAATAAACGGTTAAAACTGCAAAGCACAATCAAGAAATTTACAAGAACCGTACAGGGCACAGCCTGTGAGTTACTCTGTAGTAAACTATCTCTACATGATATGATCGAAAGGACAGATGGGCGCATTCTAAATTAAGAGACAGTCTAGTCAAAATTAAACTTTCATGATTCAGATAGGACATGCAATTTTAAACAACTTTCCCATTTACTTTTATCAAGTTAGCTTTGTTCTCTTTGTTAAAAGCTAAACCTAGGAGGTTCATATGCTAATTTCTAAGCCCTTGAAAGCCACCTCTTAGCTCAGGGCATTTTTATAGTTTTTCACCACTAGAGGGTGTTAGTTCATGTGTTTCATATAGAAAATACTATGCTCACGCACGTGGAGTTCCTAGGAGCCAGCACTGATTGGCTAAAATGCAAGTTTGTCAAAAGAACTAAAATAAAGGGCAGTTTGCAGAGGCTTAGATAGAAGGTAATCACAGATGTAAATAGTGTATTAATATAACAATTGGTTATGCAAAACTGGGGAATGGGTAATAAGGGATTATCTATCTTTCCAAACCATACAATTTCTGAAGTAGACTGTCCCTTTAAGTAAATGGGAGGGTTAAGGGGAGATGGAATTACATGCAAGAGAAAGAGCACACCAGTAGCAGAACTACTTACAGTGGGCCCTAGCCCCCCAAATAACTAGGTAGTAAAGCAATAGCAATATAGATGCTGCTCTGTATGACTAAGAATAGTTAGATGAATAGCCATGTGGCAGGATCACAGCAGCAAAGTATTCAATGTACATTCAAGTTTTTTTGTTTTTTTTAAAGGGACACATGAACCCGCAACAAATTATTAATAAAGCCTTGTGTTACTTTTGAAACCTTAAAATGTTGTTTTCTACTCTGAAACAAGCATAACATCTGCTACTCCAGCTCCGGGAGCACAATATGACCTATGCTATTATAGTTACTACATGCAGGCTTGCAGTTTCTCCCAGCAATTTACAGCTGTGCTCACTCCCGCTGGCTGTATGAGCAAGTGCCATGCTGACTCCTGATATCGCCCGGAGTCGACTGCCCATAGTTCTGTCCTGTATCACTGTTTCTGTCTCACTCTTTGCAGTGCTGTGGCTTGCCAGCGTGACATGGCACCATTTGGCATGTGTTGACCCATACGGCCGCGGTGGAGGAATAACAGTAACACTGGGCCGGCCTCCTGGTCAGAGGACCTTTTTTGGTAGCAGCTAAATAATGCAGTTGGGGAGGGCAGCGCCTGACCGTCGCTATATGAAAGGCTAAAACTTGCTGGCTGCAGACTGCCTCCCTTGCCCTCTTCTTACCTCCTGCACGTGCGGCAACACTGGGGGGGAAGATATGGGGGAGCGGGAGGTCACATGTTTTCCCTTTTCAGTTCCTCCCAGCCAGGCCAGATCTCGGCAGGTCTATGATTAGGAGCCTGTAGGGGGAGCGAAATGAGTCACACGATCCTATGCTCTTACCTCTGATGTCTGCCATGCATTGTCATTTACAAATAGCCCTGGCTGGCACAATTAAAAAGGATAGAAGTTAAACATTTATAACAGTGGAAGGCCCCTCATGAGTCTGGAGTAAAATTATACCCCAATTTTTTCTCTCATGATTTAAATGGAGCAGCAATTTTAAATCAACTTTCCAATTTTGAAGGAATTGGATAGAGGGCGCCACATGGTGCAGATCAATAAGATAATGACAGACACAGAATGGTCACAAGAATCCTACTCACAATTGGAAGCACACAATATAGTGCAGAAATAGCAGTCCGGAACTACACGTCGTCCGGTCGACCACAAAAGATGAAGCACACAGATGGAGATCCTCGTCTCACCAGGGAGAGTCCAGGGATGTCCAGAGGGGAGTACAAGTTGAGCTATACAGCAGATATCCAGCCAGATCCTAATGGCCAGAGTTCCAGCGGAATCCTGGTAATGGAGGCCAGAGGAAGTTCACCAGGCCCAGCCCAGGAGGAGAGAAATGATAGGCAGCAACCGGAGAATTTAAAAATATATTAAAAGGTTTAATAATAAAAACAGCAACGCGTTTCTCAGTGGTACACACTGTTTCATCAGGCTATACAAAAATTCTCAGGGCTGCCATATTTAAACTAGTGGATAACCAATCAATGATCAGAAAAATTTCACCCCCCTAATGGGGCATACCAATATACAAAAATAGGGATCAGTGGTGCAAAAATTAAACAAATATTCAAAAAATTAACAATAATATAAGTTATGCAAACAATCTCTTATCATAAGGACAACATGCTATTAATATACCAAAAGAATTACATAATTTTATTAGGCTGTATAGAAACAGTATGTTAGTAAATCGTACCCTAAGGCAGGGAAAAAATTGGTATAAGTGTCTATTGAACTTTGAACCAATTCTGTTACACACTGTAATTTATCACTATATCCTATTCGAATTTTAATTCATATATGAGGCTATTGCCTAAAGTGCTACTGAAACTAGGGGTTAAACTACTAATATCTAGTAAAAAACATTAGTTTACGGTGTTCCTTGGGAACAGTGATGTCAGAGCAGGGGGCGTGTGGGGCTAGCTGAATCTTAGAATCTCCGGTAAGATAAATCATTATTGGATCTAACTAGTGGTGGAACAACTACAATCTAAACCGTATATCACCATATGTTTTTTACTAGATATTAGTAGTTTAACCCCTAGTTTCAGTAGCACTTTAGGCAATAGCCTCATATATGAATTAAAATTTGAATAGGATATAGTGATAAATTACACAGTGTGTAACAGAATTGGTTCAAAGTTCAATAGACACTTATACCAATTTTTTCCCTGCCTTAGGGTACGATTTACTAAACATACTGTTTCTATACAGCCTAATAAAATTATGTAATTCTTTTGGTATATGTATATTAATAGCATGTTGTCCTTATGATAAGAGATTGTTTGCATAACTTATATTATTGTTAATTTTTTGAATATTTGTTTAATTTTTGCACCACTGATCCCTATTTTTGTATATTGGTATGCCCCATTAGGGGTGTGAAATTTTTCTGATCATTGATTGGTTATCCACTAGTTTAAATATGGCAGCCCTGAGAATGTTTGTATAGCCTGATGAAACAGTGTGTACCACTGAGAAACGCGTTGCTGTTTTTATTGTTATTAAACCTTTTAATATATTTTTAAATTCTCCGGTTGCTGCCTATCATTTCTCTCCTCCTGGGCTGGGCCTGGTGAACTTCCTCTGGCCTCCATTACCAGGATTCCGCTGGAACTCTGGCCATTAGGATCTGGCTGGATATCTGCTGTATAGCTCAACTTGTACTCCCCTCTGGACATCCCTGGACTCTCCCTGGTGAGACGAGGATCTCCATCTGTGTGCTTCAGCTTCATCTTTTGTGGTCGACCGGACGACGTGTAGTTCCGGACTGCTATTTCTGCACTATATTGTGCGCTTCCAATTGTGAGTAGGATTCTTGTGACCATTCTGTGTCTGTCATTATCTTATTGATCTGCACCATGTGGCGCCCTCTATCCAATTCCTTCTAGATTATCCATCTGTTTTCCTGGCATAACACTCTGGAGGAGCGGCCTATATTCCATCTTCTCTCTGGATTTCTGCCCACCCTCGCACCATCTGGGCCCATATCTTTGGACTCTGCTGGACTTGATAAGTCACCTCATTGTTTGGACTTATATCCTCTTTCTTATATATACATATTTTAATTTGTGTTATTGTCTTTTATATTATTATTCTTCCTTTCTATATCTTTATTATATATATATATATTTTTATTGTCAAATGGGTCTTTAGTAGCTGTATATTTATCAATTATTATTATTAGAAGTTAGGATTTTGTTTAATTACTATCCATTATTGATAGACTCATCCCCCATTTATATTCCACCACTATCTTGAAGGGATTATTTATCCCAAGTTAATAATACTATTTGAATTTACTTTTTACTTTTATGCTATTCTAGCCTAGGCGCCTCTTATTAGTGTCCTGGTGACTACTGTGTCCCCATTGGCACTAAACAATTAACTTTCCAATTTTAGATGCCCATGAAAATGGATTTAAAAAAATAAATTGCATAAAAACATTACTTTGCTATATTTGTGCACAGCATTATATTGTAAAATATAATTACAGAACATACACTGTTGATGTATAGCTACCAATACACCAATACTCTGGACAGACAACACGGTTCCCAACTTGACAATCTATCCTTTTATCTTTGCACTGGGCACTGCACAAGGACTTGTCAAATCCCCCTAAACTTATAGGTTCGGGGTGACAACTCTGCCACCTCAGCATGCCCGAGTCTGCATTACAAGTATATTGCTACTTGATAAACAAATGGAGAGATATATATATATATATATATATATATATATAAAAATGCACTAAACAAAATTGGCCAAGACCCAATATGTCTGTAAATCTGAACATCAAACCCTAGAAAGTTTTGGAAACTCATAAATAACTTACAAACTCCACCAATCCACTTCCAACCCTCCACTGTCAGAGTTGACAACCAAACCCTGCAACTCCCATTAGAAGTAGCAAATGCCTTTATCAATTATTTTGACAGATGCTCCACCACCCAAACTAAAAATGACACACATCCTGAAACTACAAATGTTGATCAGGCCCCACTAAATCAGCAAAGACCCAATATAGAGAAGTTAAATTTTAGACTTGTACCCATCAATGTCATTAAGAAACACCTTAATCTAAAAATGAAAAAAAACAGTCTGGACCTGATCAAATCCCAGCAATGCTGTTGAAGCTCAGTGCCCCGGCAATTGCTAAACCGGTCACAACGCCAATTAACAAATCCTTGGTGTCTGGATACATACCCAAACTTTGGGAGACTGCAAGAGTAGTGCCTATCAAATAAAGCAGAGAGTTAACCTTGGTTTCCAAATATCGCCCTATATCATTGCTCCCAGTATTGTAAAAAAAAAATCTTAGAAAAAATGCGTCCATACGCAATTATGTGAGTATTACCGACAATCTAACCACTGACCAATCAGGTTTCGGCCGAACCACTCCACTACAACTGCCCTCCTAAAAGTTTGCAACAACATCCAAACTGGCATGGAACAAGGAGACCTAACTGGGGCTATTTTCCTTGATTTTGCAAAGGCCTTTGACACAGACCACGATATACTACTGCTCAAACTAAAAAACTCTGGTATTGCTGATCGTCCGTTAACCTGGTTTTGATCATATGCATCGGATCGATCACAATATGCCACCATGTCTGACAGCGACTCCCTCTAGGGCCGTCTTAAATATTGACTGGACCCTGGGCAAACATTTTCTAGGGCCCCCCCATACAATTTCATTCTTCACCCCAACATCCAAAAAAACAACTAAATCATTTTATACAAATTATTAGCCCAGCAGTGCTAATCATTTAAAAAAAAAAAATTGCAGTATGTGAAACTGGACCTAAGCAGTACTAAAAAGTAAATAAAACTATAAATTCCTCCACTGTGGATTCATTTAATATGCTTTTGAATGGGATTCTGGTGTGAGGTTAGCTGGATGCTGAGTTAGGGCTTAGCATTTAGTGCTGCACATGGCACTAGCTTGGCATGTCACATGACACCAGCACGGTCAGGCACAGTTTCTCACAAATAAATATAAGCAGAGAACTTTTGACTGACAGTATTAGCACCGACTGTGTGTCCCATGTCACATCATGACAGCAGTCTGGCATGAACAAAAAAATAAATCAAACAAACAAAATACTAATTTTTTTTATTTTTTTTTTTATTTTTTTTACTCTTGAACCCCTCAAAGACAGGGCCCTGGGCAGCTGCCCCTTTTGCCCTGTGTTAAAGATGGCCCTGAGTCTCCATCCCTCTCCCAGTCATGTGTGGTGTTCCCCAAGGTTCCATTCTCGGCCCCGTACTATTCACATTATTTATAAATGATCTGCAAATCCTCAACTGTACACATATGACACAGTAATCTATGTAAACAATTCAGATCTGCCACAGCTTGAAGCAGTGCTCCAAGACCAGTTCACAGAGGTAGAAAAGTGGATCTCAAAAACAAACTCTTCCTAAACACTGAAAAATCTGTCACAATGATCTTTGTAACGGGACCTAAATTACACAAACTACAAAATTCCCATCTAGGCATCAAAACAAAAGCAAATTACACACTGACCACAGTACACTCTTTCAAATACTTGTGTAAGTTAGACCATAATCTATCTTTTGGCCTCCACATAGAAAAACTTGCATCTAAACTTTATTCAAAACTAGGTACCCTGTACAGAAACAAATCCTGCCTCAGCCCTACAGTAAAAAATAAATAAAAAAAAAATTGTACAGAAAATGCTGATGCCTATCATGGAGACGTAGTATATGCACCTGCATCGCAAACTCACCTTAATAAACTTAATACATTGTATAACGCGTTCTGCCGCTTTGTGCTACAATGTAACTACAGGACCCACCATTGTGACATGCTAAAAGAACTAAACTGGCTGTCGCTGGAATCCAGACGCACCCTCCATCTTTCCTGCCTTGTGTTTAAGTGCCTTTCTGGGAAGCTCCCACCCTACCTGAGCAGAATGCTCTCTCTGGCTATTCCCACCTCCTATAACCTCCGATCCAGTACCAGCAAATTATTTAGCTTGCCGCAATAAAAAAAATAAATAAAAATTATATAAAAACCCAACTCAATCCTCCTTTTCCTACAGAGCGCCATATGTTATGTATTAATATTGTTTTTGTATTTTATTGTACCCTATTGTATCAATGCAATGTTTTGTTGACCCAGGGCATACTTGAAAATGAGAAATCTCAATGTATCCTTCCTGGTAAAATATTTTATAAATAAAATAAAGCATTTATGGTTGTGGATCAATATAATTTACATAGCACGATGAAAGATTACCTTAGAAGCCCTCAAGGAGATAGCGTCACTAGTTTGTATAAAGAGTCACTACTCCCCTGGGGTGCCAGGAGAGATTTTTCAGAACATGCTCTCTATATAGATTAAAAAAAAAGAAGCCATTTCTCTATTTGTGATAAACCAGCAGTATTTTATCAGAAGGCAAGAGGCGGTTATAGCTGCGGTCTTTCCCATCCTTTTATTAAGAGGGGAAAAAGACTGACCATCACATGCGCTGACATTTAGAGGATCACTGGGGTAATGGCGATCGCAATCTCATTAGGCACTAGAGTGGTGTTTTACTGGGGTAATGGCGATCGCTTGTCTCATTAGGCACTAGAGTGGTGTTTTACTGGGGTAATGGCGATCGCTTGTCTCATTAGGCACTAGAGTGGTGTTTTACTGGGGTAATGGCGATCGCTTGTCTCATTAGGCACTAGAGTGGTGTTTTACTGGGGTAATGGCGATCGCAATCTCATTAGGCACTAGAGTGGTGTTTTACTGGGGTAATGGCGATCGCCTGTCTCATTAGGCACTAGAGTGGTGTTTTACTGGGGTAATGGCGATCGCCTGTCTCATTAGGCACTAGAGTGGTGTTTTACTGGGGTAATGGCAATCGCCTGTCTCATTAGGCACTAGAGTGGTGTTTGATATGGAGCAGGTGGTGCCCTGTGAGCTTCTGTATTCCCATAAGCACACAGAGGCCATTATGACAATTTCCTAGCCCTAAAAATAACAAAACACATACAGCTAAACCACCATCTAATTAAGAGGTCCTCATGCCCTTCTCAGAAATCTGGGAATGGCAGTTACTTGGGAGCTCAAGGTGCCCCGGGATATAGCAAAGCCGATACCTACCACATAGATAATTTAACCCTTTATCTGCTGAGCCATTTCCACCCCTGTGCTGAGCACATTTAAGCCCTACTGTCGTGCAGTTTTATTACTGGAAAAAATACACATTATACACAAGCGTACCTCAAAGATCTTGCAGGTTCAGTATAAAAAAAAAATAATAATAATACAATCAGGCTCTTTAATGGGCATATGATTACAGTTTTGTAGGAGACTCACTTCCCCCCACATTTGAAAGATGTCAAAATTTGGCAGCAATTTTAAGCAACTTTCTAATTTACTCCTATTCTTCGTTCTCTTGGCGTCAATTTGAAAAAGCAGTTATGAAAACTTTGGAGCTGGCCCTTCTTTGGTTCAGCACCCTGTGTAGAGCTTGCCGATTGGTGGCTACATTTAGCCATCTAATTAGCAAGCGCAACCCAGGTGCTGAACCTAAAAAGGGCCGTTTTCAAAGCTTTCATTCCTGCTTTTTCAAATAAAGATACCAAGAGAACAAAGAAAGATTAATAGGAGTAAATTACAAAGTTGCTGCTCTGAATCATTAAAGAAAACAAAATGGGTTTAGTATCCTTTAAAGGGAAAGTAAACACTAAACTTAAAACGTGTTTTTTGTAAAAATTGAATTTGTCACACACTTCGCTAAAAATGCAGCAAATCAATGTCTGGTTATTTAATTCGTAACAACATTTTTAATTACACAATGTAAAAAGAACTTTGCACTTTCATTTTATTTTGCCTGAAGTGTGTTCTGTGGAATTCAGAAGCCTGACTCTCCTACACAGTGATTGTGTGATAAGCACATTTATCATTTGTCCCCAATTGGCTGTTATCCCTGGAGTACAGAAGATAAATGCATAATGTGTATGCAGATCTGTTGTAATTCAGTCATTTCTGATACAAAAAACAAAAACCACAGCTTCCCTTAAATGATTTATTTCTGGGCTAACATAGGTTTGGAAGTTTCCGTTAGTCACTTAGTTGAAGTTCCAGACTAGTAAAACAAAAATTTGAGGACACGCGAGTAATTAGGTTTTATCTGCACTATGTAGACTAGTAACTTGCCTACAGTGATTTTTCTGCCCCTGCAGATAATCTAATATTATGTTAATTATATCAGCACAGGAATAGTCCCTTATCTCAGTGCTTTTTACAAACTTGCATTTTAGCCAATTAGTGCTGGTACCTGCAAAACGCCACAGGAGTGAGCAAGTTTCTGTATGACACATGAACTAGTACTGCAAGGAGAAGAACTACAATCCCAGTTCTCACATGAGGTTTCTTCATAAAAGTCCCCTTTCAGCCTCTATTCCCAAGGGCTGAAACAATATAACATTTCAAACAGCGAATGGTTGGGAGGGCTTAATTATGCAATGACCTGGAAACTCCGCTACCTGATTAATGGATCATGCATATACAACTTTGACAATTCTGCATACCTTTTTAAAGAAATAAAATACATTACCTCCATCTACACATGAACTAGCACTCAGATAAGAGGGGGCCTGCAGGGGCTTAGAAACAAGCAGAGATTTAGAGTTTATTAATATAACAATATTAGTTATGCATAGCTGGGGAATGGATATAGTAAATGCTTTATCTTTTTAAACAACATAAACAAATTGTAGCCTGACCCTTTAAGAGAGAAACAAACCCTGCACATAAACCATAATGAGCAGCTGCAAGGACTAAATTCAGCCACAGTAAAACCAGGGGGGAGGGAAGTTACCTTACACTATCCCCAAACTAGAATAAAAGCTATGTAGTGCCATATTTCAGCCACACAGGTGAGTTCTACTTTAGATGTGAGTGCACAATACATTTATTATGTGCAATTGTAGTTTTTAAAAACAGTAGTGGGCTCCTATTAACCTCATCTAATTAACCCTTCAAGGGTGGCTGCTAAGTAATACAGGCTAAATATGTTATAGCCCAGAAGAAGCTGATAATCCCAGCTTTAACAGGAAATTCAGCCACATCTGATAAGTGAGAAAACAGATATCTATGCACATATAAAGGAACAACCCTATATAGGTAAGCCCTACTCTTATCACATCAGCATATGCCAGACTTTTAAAGGGGCATGGAATTCAAAATCAATTCAGCAAGGGAACAAAAAACACAATTGTACTTCTAATTAGCAAATGTCCCTTTTTTCTTGTGGTCTCTATTGTTAAAATTTTGCGCCTTTCCACAAGAGAATACAGAGATAGACTTAAGAACGTGCACATTTTCCGCATAAGGTCTAAGAGCACGCGCGTGTTTTCAGCACTATATGCATAACATTGTTACAAACACATTTGCCATGTAGTGTTCAAGACACATGCCTACCTCAGTATGCTCTTGTGGAGCTAGGTTTCTACAATTAATACCAAATGAAAGCGGTACAAGTGATAGGAATTGTTAATTGGAGCCTTTAATGACAATAGCCACTATCTGAATCATAACAGTGTATTTGTGACGTGCATGACCCTATAAAATGATGTATAACTCTACAGTGCACATAAACCCACCCCCCTTCTACTTACCTTAGCTATGTCTGCACAGACACCTCTAATGAGAGCAGGGTGGGGCCTATTTAAACCTCACACAGTTAACCCTTTCAGTGACTTACAAGCAGTGTCTGATAGGTTAGTTATAACAGACCTGATACAGACCTGTGATATAAGTATAGGATCCCATACATTTAAAGTGATAGTAAATCCTAGCGTTTGTGAAATGCTGGGATTTAACATTGGAACAAATAAAGGGGACTTTCAGTCATGAAGTGTACTGAAGCACGGCTATTGGCTAAGATGTGGAAACGTTACCTCTCAGCCAAACAGTGTTCTGCCGTGGGATGCCTTAGCAGCTCAGTTCGGCGAATGCTGCAAACAAATAGAGGAGCTTTCATCATGAAGTATTTTATACTTCATAACTGAAAGTCCCCTTTGTTCCACTGGTGAATGGATTTACCATCACTTTAATAAACATTTATAGGCAGTGCCAATTAGAGTATTTTTTCATATGTGGTTTCTTTCAGTAATCATGAAAATGTATTTTATTTATATCACACTCTTGTATAACCATATCAGTACTTGTGAGCTTACATACAAATGAGAGGATTACCCATGGCTTTCCTAATGGATTTATAGACAGTGGCAGACTCTCAAACACACACACTTTCATACAAAACACACACACACTTTCATACAAAACACACACTCTCATACAACACACAATCTCATACAACACACACACACTCTCATACAACACACACTTTCATACAACACACACACACTTTCATACAACACAAACACACTTTCATACAACACACACACTCTCATACAACACACACACTTTCATACAACACACACACACTTTCATACAACACAAACACACTTTCATACAACACACACACTCTCATACAACACACACACTTTCATACAACACACACACACTTTCATACAACACAAACACACTTTCATACAACACACACACACACACTTTCATACAAAACACACTCTCATACAACACACACACACTCTCATACAACACACACACTCTCTCATACAACACACACACTCTCTCATACAACACACACACTTTCATACAACACACACACTCTCTCATACAACACACACACTTTCATACAACACACACAACACACACTTTCATAGAACACACAAACACAGCACACACTCTCATACAACACCAACCACACACTCTCATACAACACACACACACAGCATACACTCTCATATCACACACACCACACACCACACACTTTCATTTTAGGAAATAAAAGTTTATTAAAACCAGCTGTCCGGCTCATTTGTTTGTGGAGCTCAGTTCCTGTCATATTATGCACTTTGTCCTTAGTGCAAGTGTTTTTATAGTGTATTTGAACTGACTGTTTTATATTCTCACAAATCTAGAGTACACTTCTGCACTAACACCTCTAATGAGAGCAGGGTGGGGCCTATTTAAACCTCACACAGTTAACCCTTTCAGTGACTTACAAGCAGTGTCTGATAGGTTAGTTATAACAGACCTGATACAGACCTGTGATATAAGTATAGGATCCCATACATTTAAAGTGATAGTAAATCCTAGCGTTTGTGAAATGCTGGGATTTACCATTGGAACAAATAAAGGGGACTTTCAGTCATGAAGTGTACTGAAGCACGGCTATTGGCTAAGAGGTGGAAACGTTACCTCTCAGCCAAACAGTGTTCTGCCGTGGGATGCCTTAGCAGCTCAGTTCGGCGAATGCTGCAAACAAATAGAGGAGCTTTCATCATGAAGTATTTTATACTTCATAACTGAAAGTCCCCTTTGTTCCACTGGTGAATGGATTTACCATCACTTTAATAAACATTTATAGGCAGTGCCAATTAGAGTATTTTTTCATATGTGGTTTCTTTCAGTAATCATGAAAATGTATTTTATTTATATCACACTCTTGTATAACCATATCAGTACTTGTGAGCCTACATACAAATGAGAGGATTACCCATGGCTTTCCTAATGGATTTATAGACAGTGGCAGACTCTCAAACACACACACTTTCATACAAAACACACACACACTTTCATACAAAACACACACTCTCATACAACACACAATCTCATACAACACACACACACTCTCATACAACACACACACTCTCATACAACACACACTTTCATACAACACACACACACACTTTCATACAACACAAACACACTTTCATACAACACACACACACTCTCTCATACAACACACACACTCTCATACAACACACACACACTTTCATACAACACAAACACACTTTCATACAACACACACACACACTCTCTCATACAACACACACACTCTCATACAACACACACACTTTCATACAACACACACACACTTTCATACAACACAAACACACTTTCATACAACACACACACACTCTCTCATACAACACACACACTCTCATACAACACACACACTTTCATACAACACACACACACTTTCATACAACACAAACACACTTTCATACAACACACACACACTCTCTCATACAACACACACACTCTCATACAACACACACACACACTTTCATACAAAACACACACTCTCATACAACACACACACACTCTCATACAACACACACACTCTCTCATACAACACACACACTCTCTCATACAACACACACACTTTCATACAACACACACACTCTCATACATTACACACAACACACACTTTCATAGAACACACAAACACAGCACACACTCTCATACAACACCAACCACACACTCTCATACAACACACACACACAGCATACACTCTCATATCACACTCACCACACACTTTCATTTTAGGAAATAAAAGTTTATTAAAACCAGCTGTCCGGCTCATTTGTTTGTGGAGCTCAGTTCCTGTCATATTATGCACTTTGTCCTTAGTGCAAGTGTTTTTATAGTGTATTTGAACTGACTGTTTTATATTCTCACAAATCTAGAGTACACTTCTGCACTAACGTTAAGCGCTGTCCTGTGTGGGGGTATTTTGGTGTTTAGTCTATTTAGATAACAGCTATTATGTAGAGTTCACTTTTGATATAATATATAATATTTTAACTGTTGCTTAAAGGGGCAGGAAACCCAAACATTTTCTTTCATGGTTCAGAAAGATCATACAATATTAAACGAATATCCAATTTACTTCTATTATCTAAGTTGTGCATTCTCTTGTCATCCTTTGTTCTAGGAGCAGCAATGCGCTACTGAGAGCTAACTGAAAGCCAGTAGCAAGCTTAATAAATGTGCAGCCACCAATCAGCAGCTTTTAAGTCTACCGAGGTATACTTTCAACAAAGGATACAAAGAGAACAAAACAAATTAGATAATAGAAATAAAATGGAAAGTTATTTAAAATGCCAGGCTCTATCTGAATCTTGAAAGAAACAGTTTGGGGTTCATGCCCCTTTAAAAAAAGGCCCTCTCTGTGTTTTTTCACCTTTAAAATGCTTGCATTGTGCATAAAGTGCTTGCATTGTGCATAAAGTGCTTGCATTGTGCATAAAGTGCTTTAATAACAGGCTGTGCTGTAAATCATTTTTCTTTTAATATGATATGAATGTTGTGTAGTTCACAGCATTCTATCCCTTTATATTTGTTAGAGTTGTATGTTTGTTGATGACTACAGCAAGATTCACTCTCATATTCATTCCTGCCGACCTTATTTCCAATCAGCTAGTTTACGAGTTATGCGCGCTATAGGGAAATTACAAAAAGTTGCGTTATTTATCCCCCTATAGCGCAGCCATTACAAGTTTTGAAACAGCCGGCTTGTGCGTGTGATATGGCTGCGTTGAGCTCCATACCGCACACAATTCAAGCGTTGTTTTGACGTGCTTGTGCACGCTTCCCCCATAGACATCAATGGGGAGAGCGGGTCAGAAAAAAGTCTAACACCTGCGATCGCGGAATGAAAAGCTCCGTAACACAGCCCCATTGATGTCTATGGGGAAAATAAAGGTTACGTTTAAACCTAACACCCTAACATAAACCCTGAGTCTAAACACCCCAAATCTGCCGCCCCCAACATCGCCGTCACCTACATAATGTTATTAACCCCTAATCTTCCGCTTCCGATATCGCCACCACCTAAAGTTATTAACCCCTAATCTGCCGCTCTCGATATCACCGCCACTATATTAAAGTTATTAACCCCTATTCCACTGCACCACATCGCTGCCACTATATTAAAGTTATTAACTCCTATTCCGCTGCCCCCCAACATCGCCACCACTAAATAAAGGTATTAACCCCTAAACCTCTGGCCTCCCACATCACTACCACTAAATAAACCTATTAACCCCTAAACCGCCAGCCCCCCACATCGCAACAACCTAAATTAAAATATATTAACCCCTAAACTAACCCTAAACCCAACACTCCCTAACTTTAACATAATTAAAATAGAGCTAAACTAAAGTTACAATTATTAACTAAATAATACCTCTTTAAAACTAAATACATACTTACCTGTGAAATAAAACCTAAGATAGCTACAATATAACTAATAGTTATATTGTAGCTAGCTTAGGTTTTATTTTTATTTCACAGATAAGTTTGTATTTATTTTAACTTGGTAGACTAGTTAGTAAATAGTTATTAACTAGTTTGCATTTATTTTAACTTGGTAGACTAGTTAGTAAATAGTTATTAACTATTTACTAATGACCTAGTTAAAATAAATACAAAGTTACCTGTGAAATAAAACCTAAGCTGCCTTATACTAAAACCTACAATAACAAAAAATAAAAAACACTAAAATTACAATAATAACAAATGAAATTATACAAAACAATAAAAATTATTCCTATTCTAATACCCTTTAAAAAAACAAACACCCCAAAATAAAAAAATCCTAATCTATAATAAACTACCAAGGGCCCTTAAAAGGGCCCTTTGTAGGGCATTGCCCTAAAGTTAACAGCTCTTTTGCTACAAAACAAAACAAACACCCCCTAACAGTATACAAACCCCCACCCCTCAAACCCCCCAAAATAAAACTAAAGTAAAACCTAATCTACCCATTGCCTTGAAAAGGGCATTTGTATGGGCATTGCCCTTAAAAGTACATTTAGCTCTTTTGCTGCCCAAGCCCTAATCTAAAAATAAAAACCCACCCCAAAACGAAAAAAAAATACATTACCCAAAATAACAAACACATTATCAAAAATAATAAAAATTATTCCTATTCTAATACCCATTTAAAAAATAAAAAACCTAATCTGCCCTAAGTTAAACAGCTCTTTTACCTGAATTTTTTTTTACAAAGACCCACTAACATTACAAACCCCCACCCCAACCCACAAAATAAAAAAAACTATCTAAAAAACCTAATCTACCCATTGCCCTGAAAAGGGCATTTGTATGGGCATTGCCCTTAAAAGGGCATTTAGCTCTTTTGCTGCCCAAACCCTAATCTAAAAAAAAAATACACTAACCCTCGACGATCCACTTACAGTTTTTGAAGTCCCACTTGAACGATCTTCATCCTGGCGGCGAGAAGTCTTCATCCCGGCGGCCTCTTTTATCTTCATCCAGGCAGCGAAGTCCTCATCCAGGCGGCGAGAAGTCTTCATCCAGACGGCCTCTTCTATCTTCATCCAGGCGGCATCTTCTATCTTGATCCCGGCGGCGCGGACCGGGTCCATCCTAAAGGCATCTGGCGCGGAGCATCCTCTTCATACGGTCGCCGTCATAAGCTGAATCTTCAATGCAAGGGAGTCATTTCAAAATGACGTCCCTTTCATTTCTATTAGCTGAAAAATTTGAATCAGCCAATAGGAATTAGAGCTGCTAAAATCCTATTCGCTGTTCAAATCAGCCAATAGGATTTAAGCAGCTCTCATTCTATTGGATGATTCATCTTCATTTTGAAATGGCTCCCTTGCATTGAAGATTCAGTGTACGGCGGCGACCGAATGAAGAGGATGCTCCACGCCGGGTGTCTTCAGGATGGACCCGCTCCTCGCTGCCGGGATCAAGATAGAAGATTCCGCCTGGGATAGAAGAGGCCGTCTGGATAAAGACTTCTCGCCGCCTGGATGAGGACTTCGCCACCTGGATGTAGATAGAGGAGGCCGTCTGGATGAAGACTTCTTGCCGCCTTGATGAAGATCGTTTAAGCAGGACTTCAAAAACTGTAAGTAGATCGTCTGGGATTAGTGTTAGGTTTTTTTAAGGGTTTTTTTGAGTGTTTTTTTTTTAGATTAGGGTTTGGGCAGCAAAAGAGCTAAATGCCCTGTATTTTTTTTTCAGGGAAAAGAGCTGATATCTTTGGGGCAATGCCCCACAAAAGGCCCTTTTAAGGGCCATTGGTAGTTTATTGTAGGCTAGGTTTTTTTTTTATTTTGGGTGGGCTTTTTTATTTTTATAGGGCTATTAGATTAGGTGTAATTCTTTTTTATTTTGGATAATTTCGTTTGTTATTTTTCATAATTTAGTGCTTGTTATTTTTTGTAATTTAGTCTTTTTATTTTTTGTAATTAGATACTTTGTAATTTTTAGAGTAGTGTTAGGATTTTTTTAATGTGTAGTTTAGTTTTATTTAATTGGTAGTTAGTTTAATTTTAGTTTAATAATTATATTAGTTTAATTATTAGTTTAAATTTACGGCTAGATTACGAGTTGTGCTTTAGGAAGGGTGCGTTAGTTACGTGTACTTTATTTCCATTGCGCCCTTTTCTTAATGTAGGTATTACGAGTCTCAAAACAACCTCGTAACGCGTCGTGGTAACACGACTACCGCGTTTATTTTCTACGCGTAATCACAGCAGCGTTAAACATTCTCCCATAGAGATCAATGATAAATGAAAGAAGCATGTATTTTTCAGCTAACACTCGATCTCACGAGAAATACGCACTGCTCTGTCATATTTCGTATACGGAATAATGCACAACAAAAACAAACATCAAATTACAAACAACAATCACACAACATAGCACATACGCATTACACATTCACAATCGGAAAAGAAAAAGAATAAACAAAATTTACACGAAACGAGGAGTACATAAACACCTTATGATCTTGCAACACGGAACAAAACAACACAAAAAAAGAATTGCACACTCATACACAAACAAAACATTCGCATTAAAGATTACGGAACATTAGTATAAATAAACATTTACACCACTTCACAAATACGAGACCATCACAAAACATTTACATTTACAGATACTACTTTTGGACAATGTTATGCAAAACGATCACTATGACATCATCACATTATACACATTACACAAATACTAACTCAATATGAGCATGCGCAAATTCACACAACTAATACACATTGCACACATACTAATTACTAACAAAGCACACCTGAACATACTTTACTGTGCAAACCGGTACATCATTAAACATTTACATAGGGTATATAAGCACGCTACAAGCATGGCTTCTTTGACTGTGTTGCTGGAGGACTTTTGGAGATTAGAGAGATTTACTGGTATTGTGAGATTTAGTGTTAGTGAGTGAGTTAGTTAGTGGTAGTGTGAGATAGTGAGTTAGTTAGTGGTAGTGTGAGATAGTGGGTTAGTTAGTGGTAGTGTGAGATAGTGAGAGAGCGGTAGGTAGTGAGCGAGAGTTTGTTTGGGTGAGTGAGTGTGCAAGTGGTTTTTCTGAATACTTAACACATTTACACGCAAACACATTCAATACATACATACACTTGTCAATAACACTACATACACTCCATACCCCATACCCTCTCATACTACACTCCATACCCCATTCCCTTTCATCCCATACCCCATTCCCTTTCATCCCATACCCCATACCCTCTCATACTACACTCCATACCCCATTCCCTTTCATCCCATACCCCATTCCCTTTCATTCCATACCCCATTCCCTTTAAGCCCATACCCCATTCACTGTAAGCCCATACCCATCCCATAGTTAGATTTTGTTTACATATCCTCATTTTAGTCTTTTTCTACATTTTTGTCTGTTTAATACCCCTTACCCTCTTTTATTTATATCCCTTTCACACTTTGAGCACTTTTAAATTTTTGTTATTTATTTTGACCCCCTTTCATTTGGGCACATTCACTTTTTGTTTGAGTATGTCGGGAGGAGGGGATAGGGGGCAGATTACCCTGCAGCTATTAGAGCTCATCAGGCAGGAGGTTAGAGAGGAGCTTGTATAGGAGGTTAGGCAGGAGGTTAGGCAGGAGAGGGGATGGGGGAGGGGAGAGGGAGAGGGAGAGGAACAGGACAGGAAGGGGGACAGGAAGAGGGTGATTAAGCGGTGGGTGGACCCGGCCACTTTGTTCAAGATGAACAAGTGGCTGGGCGCAGTGGCGGGCAGTGTAGAGCTTCACAGTCTGGGAAACAGAGGCTCACATCACAGGGGAAAGCCAAGCTGACTAGGGAGGCAAGATATACTATGGATGAGAAGGAGGGAGGCCCTCATAGAGGCTTATATGGAGAGGGCTAGGAGGCTGCAGGCTCAGAAGGCCACCCATAAGGAGAAGAGGAAGCTATGGCTGGAAATCAGGGATGCCGTTAATGCAGTGGGGGATCATAACAGGGATGTCAAGTCCATACAGCATCGCTACCGGGACTGCAAAATGGAACTCAAAAGAAAGCTCTCGAAGGAGAACCAATATCTAACAGGGACCGGTTGTGGTCCTGAAATGATCGTGGAATATTCCAGATGGGAGGAAATGTTGCGTCCCAGCATCTCCAAGGTGGCCATAGTCATATTGGAGGAGTCGATACCGGGAACCTGCCACTCTCATCTTCCGGTAAGCTCATTTAATAATCTCTTTACATCAAAAATAAAGAATGTATTTAAGGATATCATTAACACAATTACACTTTCTTAGACATTATTACATAAACGCATTCACGATTACCTTGCAAAAGTTGCATTTCACGAAAAGTCATCACATTAGTATCTAGTCTACAGATTAGGTGTGCATTTAAACAGACTGAAAACAAACGCAAAAACACATTCAGATTGACCATATAGATATCAGAAACACGGTTTGGAAAATGCGGAAATCGTATTGATTGTTGTATTTGAAAGTATATTAATGAGGCTGCCTTTGTAATTCTATTGTAAGCAAAGGCATTTACATCTTTATTTGGAACTGTGCTAATATCTCGATTTCTTTCTTTTTACAATATACAGAGTCTGAGCCCAGGGAGGAGGCAGCACAGCACCCACAGGCTCCTCCTTCACCCAGGTATGAGAGTGGTGCAGATGAATCGCCACCTCGGGGAGACATGGAAGACATCCCTCTATCCTCATCCTCTGAAGAAGCCCCCACTGCAGAAGAGATCCCTGCAGCAGCCCCTCCTGCACCAGCAGCCCGCCGTGCACCAGCAGCCCGCCGTGCACCAGCAGCTACTCAGGAGGAGATAGCAGAGCTGCAGATATTAAGAGATTTTCTGGAAGAGATGCGTGCCTCCCGGAGGGAACAGGCAGAAACCAGAATCCAGCTGACGGAAGCAATTAATGAGATTCACCTAAGACCAAAGAGAGCTTCGCCAAGACCAAAGATAGATCTTGCATACTCTGAGAGATATATTGCAGGTACTCCGGGAGGCGCATAACGCACCATCTGCTGCTGGACCATCTGCTGCTGGACCATCTGCTCCTGACCCTCCTCCATCTCATCCTCAATCTCCTCCTCAGCCGGGTGATCCCAGTACTCCTCCTTCCCCTCTTCCCCAAACATCTCTGATGAGAACTCATTGGAGGGGGCAGTTGCCCCCCCCCCAAGAGCCTCAGTCTCGTGGGAAGAGGGGAAGGAAGAGGAAGTAAGTTTTTGTTTTTATATATATTTAGTTATTTAATGTGTAATGGATAGGTATGTAATGATTTGGTCTTCTTACACTTGTGGAGCACACTCTGTATATAAGCTGCTTCTATGGGACCGGGTCCATGGAGGCAGAATGTTTGCAGAGTGTGTTTTACAAGTATGTGGAGACCACATCATCACATACCTATCCTTGTTGATTATATTGATTGGTTTCTGTGATGTGATGTCCAAACTGTTTCCCTAATCTCAAACAAAATGACCATTACAATTATACATGATGGCATATCACTGTTTTGATGCCAACAACACAGCTTAAAGGGACAGTCATAACATTAATTATTGTTGGTTACAAAGAAAACACTTTATTATGCATTATCAAGTTTGGAAAAACAAGACTTAGAGAAATACACGTTTTACTTCTGTGATTAACCTTGTATCTATGCCTCTGAAAAATGTCCACTTATTTCTGTTCTTTTGACAGACCGGCATTTCAGCCAATCACTGATCAATCCAGGGTAACTATACTGCATGAGCTCAATGTTTTCTATATGAAACACAAAAAATAATGCCCTCTAGTGGTCAAAATGCATTCAGATTAGATGCACTCTTCAAGCTCGAAGAAATGAGCAGATGTACCTCCTAGGTTTAGATATCAACTAAGAACACCAAGAGAACTAAGATAAAATTGGTGATAAAAGTTTGCGATATATTTTTAAAAAAATTGCATTTTTTGAGATTTAAATCATTACTGTTTTGCTTGACTTGACTGTCCCTTTAAACAAGAACATATGCTAACATATACTAATCCTTAGGGATTGTTGGTATATCTACACGTACTTGTTCAAACAAGAAAATATTTGATTAGGATACTAAGCCTGTATGCCATATTTCTCTCGACATGTTAAATAAAGTCTATCATGTCCTTTTAAGAGTTACATTAGAAATATATGCTCACAGTAATATATTTGGAGATTAACAATGTGGAAGTCATACATGACACAATACTGAGCATTTACATTAAAGGGACAGTATACACTCATTTTCATAGAACTGCATGTAATAGACACTACTATAAAGAACAAGATGCACAGATACTGATATAAAAATCCATGAGAAAACGGTTTAAAGACTTACTTAGAAACTCTCAGTTTAGCTCTGTTGAAAAGTTAGCTGGAAAACCACATTGCAAGTGAGAAATAAAACACTACCCACTCCCCCTTCTTTTGCATATGAAAAGACCCTTTACACAAACAGGAGCAAGCTGGAGAAGGTAGCTGACGGTAGTCACATCAAACTTTGGGGCTTGGTTAGGAGTCTGAAAATCACAGCAATGGTATTTAAAAATAAGCAAAACTATACATTTAAAAAAAAAAAATATGGGCTATATAAATAGATCTACAAAACATATATGCTAAGAAAAAATGAGTGGATAATGTCCCTTTAAAAAAAAAGATCAGGACATAACATCTAGAATAAGTAGGCATCACATATATTTATCATATGATAAAGGTCAATGCATATTGATTACTTGATTCAAATACAAAAGCGCATCTTTAGGAATTAGATATGTATAAAATTCAACACAACACAGTAATTATTTATAAAAAGGAAAATATTGTTGACAAACATATTAAACAAGATGGAGTTTATTCATGGATTTGCATTTGCCTCAAAATATATTATGCATGAAAAACATATTGCCTTCATTCGTTTCTTCAACGAGACAGCCATCAAAAGAGATTTTTGTGTTCTTTATCAGCTATGGTTCAACAATGTACATGATTGACACAATCCATACTCGTCATGGTTTTAAACTTGTCTTCTCATTTGCAAACGTGGGTTACGTGCAAAATCAAATATTGCGGGACAACGTAATCCAATCAGATGGATTTAACACCTTGGCATGTGACGTCTTAAGCAACATGGCGCATCCGAGATCGCGTAAAAACGTCATCCAATCAAAGGCGCATCCGAGATCGCATAAAAACGGCATCCAATCCAAGAACTTATTTTACAGCTTGGCATGTGACGTCTTAAGCAACATGGCGCATCCGAGATCGCGTAAAAACGTCATCCAATCAAAGGCGCATCCGAGATCGCATAAAAACGGCATCCAATCCAAGAACTCATTTTACAGCTTGGCATGTGACGTCTTAAGCAACATGGCGTATCCGAGATCACGTAAAAACGGCATCCAATCAAAGGCGCATCCGAGATCGCGTAAAAACATCAGCCAATCAAAAGGCGCATCCGAGATCGATTAAAAACGGAATCCAATCCAAGAACTCATTTTACAGCTTTGCATGCCAATAAGAAACGTATTTATATTTTTTAATAACTAGTATGTGCTATATTGTTATCTATAAATGTCACGCTAGATAACATAATACTGTGATATATGAAATAGAATCCATTGTTGGTAATAAGGATATATTTCATTAGAATCGGAGGATTATTAACTATTTAGCAAGCATTTATGTTACACGGTTATGTACGACATTGCAATTTGAAATTCATTTTCAAATTTAAGTTTAATCTTTTGATGAAATGTGTTTAGAGGTAATCTCAAGAGCAGAAAAATACGATGTTCTAACTGCTGATTGGTGTCTACATATATATACCGATTGTCATTGGTTCACCTATGTGTTAATTTAGAAACCAGTAGTGCCCTGCTGCTCTTTAAACAAATGATACAAAGAGACTGAAGCAAAATTTAGAATTTATGGAAAGAAAATTATTTTAAAATTGTATGTTATACATAAATGAGAAAATAGATTATTGTGTTTCATATCCCTTTAAATGAGAAATAATGCTACGAGATACATTATGAAAATCGGGATTGGTTATACATTATATGTTACCTATAGCTATGGTGTCCATCTTTACGCTTTAAAAAGGGACACATGAGAAATACATATGTCAGAGATGTTTTCAGATATGTTTAAAGATTTATTTGGAATAAGAATAATGACACACGTATTTATCAGATGTCAGCCTACCTATAGCAATATATCGCTGGATCATTAAACAGAAACAGTAATAAGAGAAAGATATTAGTCAGCTAAAATATGTGCATTACACACAGTGATTGCTTTTGTTAGACTTCTACAATAAGATATAAGTGAAATTGGAATACATGTGCTGTCAACATTCAAATAATAGTCTGTTTTAAACAGATTATATGTCTATGTTGATGTAAAAAGGAAAAAAATACATTAGAAATGAATATCCATTCATTAAGAATTATGGTCAGCATCACTTAAAGGGACATGAAATACAATCAATTAAGTTCAGGATTCACAGAGAGGATACTATTTCCATCAAATTCACAATTTACATTATCTCAGTTTAATAATCTCATCAATTCACGAATAGTTCAGAAATGAACACATGGATGAGCCAACAACAATCAATATATATATATATATATATATATATATATATATATATATATATATATATATATATATATATACAACAATCAACATCTAAAACCTCAGTTCTCTGCTACTCATGATCTTGCAAAGATAAACCTTTCTGCAAAGTATATCAAGAAAATGAAGCAAATTAAATAAGAGATGTAAATATTAAATTTCTGGACAATTGTATTATATATCTGAATCATGAAAGACCATTTTTTGGTTTCATGTCCCTTTAAGGATTAACCACCTAAAATATAGATTTTAATAAATTACATGAATAAAAAGGACAAATAATCTATTAATGACATTTATTTTATTATGATGTCATAAAACATAAAGAAATAAGATAACGTTACAAAAACTCATATTGATAAATCAGCTCCATTGGAGCCATCTGACAAGGTGAAAGAGTGCATCACAGTCCTTGGAGGGAGTTGACAGGGCAATCACAGCCCCATTGGAGCCATCTGGCAAGGTGCCATAGTGTTTCACTGTCAGGAGTCCTGTTACTGTTCCTTTAATTTACCTGCTCTCTCTGACATCATGATTGGCTGCTCCTCCTTTATAGCAGCTGCTTACCCTTCATTCACTGCTTAGTATTTTGAAGTGATTCTTAGTTTCTCCTGAGATCCTGAGCCCCAGAAGATTCATCTCTGAAGATTCATCTAGCTGCCGCTAGAACCACTACGGGAAACCTCCTCTCACATCAGTCTTATTCCCTGCTCGCTACTTTGCCATTACACCGCACTTGAAAGTGAACCTGTCTACGATACTAGACAGCTGTTAACCATCTAAGACATTCCTTGCACCGCAAGCATGACCGATACATACTACAAGAACTCAGACATGTTACTTTAAAGTCAGTTACTATAATGTTGTGTTGTTTGTGGTATTGTTAACCTGTTGATGCTGAACCATTTGCAAGGTCCACGTCACTCTGCCGCTGACTCGCCTGGAAGGGAATCCCCGGATCCACCTCTACCTCACTTCCGGTAGCTACCGCATCGGACCAACGCCTCTCTGCAAAAAGGACACAGAGCTTTGGGCGTCCTATCCCAGAACCAAGCCGCAAACATACTGACACAGATACTTCTTTGCCACTTGGCAGCTTTAAACCAACTTACTGTTATCTAGGAAGTATCCTAGTGGAGACGCTGTGTTCACATACTAGGAGGATAGTGCTCTCTCTGTCTCTGTGTAAATACAACGGGGACTACTCTCTGGCTACCTTGAACTTTTACTGTTATTTACAAATTTTATTGAGAAGCAAGGAAACTAACAGGATTTCTGATACACAATAAGTTAGTCTAATTCTCTGCAAATCTTTCTCGCTGCAAAGGAGATTAATAAGGAATTACTTTTAGACAACTTAACATTTGTATTTGCTTATGATTGAATACAAAGATCTTGTCCCTCTGGGATAAGTATTATATATATATAATATCACTGATAAGGAGGAATCCATTTGATAATAGTGGATTATCTAACAATCGGTGAAACAAACAAATAATTTAGGTAAATAAAGTCTCTGCAGCTGTGTTTCACAAACTAAATCTACATATTCTTGTTACATACGTTACAATCACAGTCCTTGGAGGGAGTTGACAGGGCAAACACAGCCCCATTGGAGCCATCAGACAAGGTGCCATAGTGTATCACAGTCCTTGGAGGGAGTTGACAGGGCAAACACAGCCCCATTGGAGCCATCTGACAAGGTGCCATAGTGTATCACAGTCCTTGGAGGGAGTTGACAAGGGCCAACACAGCCCCATTGGAGCCACTTGACAAGGTGAAAGAGTGCATCACAGTCCTTGGAGGGAGTTGACAGGGCAAACACAGCCCCATTGGAGCCATCTGACAAGGTGTCATAGTGTATCACAGTCCTTGGAGGGTGTTGACAAGGGCCACCACAGCCCCATTGGAGCCATCTGACAAGGTGAAAGAGTGCAACAGGCCAAATGGCAACAAATAACAAACATAGAACAACATGTGGATGGAGGAGTTAGTAGTGCTCCCTCGGGCCATCTCAGGATCCTCCACTTATGGGGCATCCTCAACACCATCATCGTCCTGGGCATTTCCAGCTGCGTCTTCATGCCTTGTGCTTTCTATAAACAAGCTAAGAAGATGCAGCTGGAGACGCACAGTGTCGTGGATTCTTCCCATCAACTAAGTGTGACCCAGCAAGGTCTGCTCTATGCGAGCTTAGAGCCTTTAGCGTTAACCATGCTGAGTCACAACCTAAACAAACAAAAAAAAATTAAAAAAAATTCAAGAACATAATACAAAGAGAGCAAAGAGACATTGTAATAATTACACAAAAAATCATTATAATTAAATATGATAGATATAAGATTGACACATTAAATATGTTCTTCTGAGAAAAACCACTATGATATTAAGACAAATCAAAACCCGATCAATCTTGAAAAATATATTTCTTTGGTTTATGACACACTGTGAAAATGGCAGTGATACCAACTAAAAATTATTGGCATATATACATATTAGATATCCAACATCTAGTCAATATCATTTAGATATTCAAAAATGTGGATGTTGATTTAACAAAATGAAGATCTGAAACATTTACATTAATCAAATAAAGGAGATGTTTCAAAAAAACATTTAAAGTTCACATTCAATTTATGTATAATTAGATCATTATAATGTCCCTTTAAGAAAGTATGTTCTAATGTGTATTTGTAATGATACTTACATCGGTGGCTGGGAAGGAGAATCCGACACCCAGGACAATGAAGGTGGGGATAGTGGAAATAGTCTTGAGGGGGAGGGATGGGGGGAGGGATATTGGTCTGCCGCTCCGGGGGAGATTGAGGAGTAGCAAAACGGGGAGAGCGGCAAGGGGGGCAAGGGCACGTTTTTGGGAGGGACAGGACAGGGGTTGGAAGCGCCGGGAGTGTGTTCTGGCTGGGGAGGGGCGGGAGGGGCTTCTGGCTGGGGAGGGGCAGGAGTTTGATGCCCATAAGTGGAAGGTCCATCTGAAATATAGAAAGCAAATATATATACATATATGATATTGAAATATATTATTATCTTTCAAAAAAACACTAATCAACATTATTTAAAGTCAGGATTCTTGATCAACTAAAATATTTATACAAAGTCACAATAATGACTATGTTTTCAGTTATTGATTGATTTGAATCAAATATAATTAAGAATAAGATTCAATTGATCCTTTAAAATATGAAAATATGAATGTTCACTGTTATTTTTCATTTAACATTTCATAAATACATTACTAATCAGATTTTTCAAAGTCAACATTATGTGCTAATATTTATGATTTGATAATATATTTAGCTTTTGGACAATATTTTTGGATGCCTGTATGCATTTGAGATTGAAATGCAATAGAGTTCTTTTCGAAACATGCCCATGTTTTTTTTTTTATTAAATACAACAATTGAATAATATGGGAGTGTGTAATATGATCAAATTTAAATGGCCACTACACATAGCCTTGGAAACCAGGTAAAGCCTGATTTACATATCTATTTCGGTGATTCCCTCTGTAAACTTAAATTGACTAATTTGAAGTTTGATGCAACCAAAAATTACTATTCTGAATATATACACAGTAGATATTACCGTTCATATTAAATATTAGGAATATAATCTTCTATATCTGATCTAAAATTTAATATTTTATTTTAATATATATTTAATATTAGGATTAAATGTATGTCATCCCAATATTAATAAAAAAAATTCAGAAATGCATGCTTTATGTTTGTTGGATTGAAATGGTCTACACATAACTTTTTAATTAAAATGTTTACATATCATACATAATGAAATGAAATGAATTAATTTCAATATGATTATGTTTGATGTATACAGTACATGATATACATGTATACATGTATACAGAAGTGTTTTTGAAGTTCGAAACAATGATGACATAATGATATGGCCTGCATCTAGGCCTTCAGATGAAGAAAAATGACTGTCTGTACAATCAGAAGATGCTTATTGTGGGTTTGCATGGAATATGCATGTGACATCATGATGTCTGTCATTATTTACAAATCATACATAAATTTAAGTCAATATTAAAAACATATGTTCATGTTGCATGATATATAAAGGGGGGGCAGGAGGGTATTAAAAAAATAATGGAATAATATATTTTAAATGGACAAAGCTGTAGACTTTCTTTTTTGTCAAGAGTATGATTTGTAAACAATAATCCATGTTAGATACATGTTATATATATTTGACGTACCATCAGACTCCGAGGGAGCCACTTCCTCCTCCATCCCACATGTTGTTCCAGCAATAACTGTAAAACATAATACGTTGTGTACATTTAAAATAAAATATTATAACATATGTTACTGGTGCTCAAGGACACACATCAATGTTGCATTAAAGAGATACGGAACCAAAGTTAGGAATCACATCATTTTGACGGAGCATGCAAATGCAATAAGATTTTTAAATTTCGATAATTAATCATTTGATTTTAGTGTCTGTATTTTGAAAATATTCCAAAAAGCTGAGTACATGGACTATTTAAGAGTTCTCATGTGTGTATCACTTGATGATTGTTGTCTAAATATTTACTAAATATAAATATGTGCTAGCCATGTTCTGAAGCACAAAGTTATAGACTAATAAGACAGTGTGGAGGAGGTGACGTAGCTACAGCCCATGGAGTTGTGTGAGCTGCTGACCAATCAGAGCCTTAGAAAATCGGCAAAGTAGAAAAGCACTAATGGTGGGGTGCCAGCTTGAAAAGGAGTCGAGCCAACTTCATGAGACAAGGATAGAAAGAAGCAGCAGTCCAAAATCATAAGATAAAATCCAAAAACTTTATTCTTTGACTAAAAACAGGATATATGCAGCGCAGCACAATGCAGGTGTCACAAATGGAGAGGGGAGCGGAGTCCTAACATGTTTCGTGCTATGCAGCACTTAATCATAGGATAGCTCCCCACCTGTGCAGTGCACCTTTTAAGGGTGTCCCAACCAATCACAATATAGTATAATATTTAAAAGGTTTGACACACCCTCAAAAGTAAATCCATGGGTATAGGATGTGCACTACAAAGGAGTGAAGAATCGTGTAACAAAGTAATATAGAATACAATTAAAAACAAACAATGTATGAAATGAAAAAAAACATATTAATACAAACTCTCAATATTAAATGTGAGTAAATACAAATAAAGATAGAATCATATAAATGTATCATATAAATTTGTCAACAATAGAGAGTTTGACTACACAATTCTAAAATTAGCCTCAAACATATACTGGACCAGTGTTAATATTGTAACATGAACAATTAATCATTAATTTATCATTTAATTTATTTATTTATTTATTAATTTGTTAATTTAAAGGACCATTATTTCTATCTCAATAAAATGATGTACCATTAGTATGGATGCTCACATAATACTAATTCAATGTGCAACACATGTTATCTTCTAGATGTAAATAAAACTTAAAAAGATTAATTCATAGACCAAAAACTATTGAAAGAATACACCAAACATTCCAGTAAAAGCAGGTATATCATAATATATAACAAATACATAAATATTATGTTAATGTGAAAACATATACACACATAAATGTAACTGTAAATATAAACTTATACCAATATTGATATTATTATTAATACTGGGGTATAAATGAGCTTATAGATGAACTGAAGTAATGACTTGTATGTCAAGATAAGAAATGATGTGTGACGTTAGCCTTACAAAAAAATGTCTCACCAAACACTATAAAATTATTCCACAAAATAGCTAATGTCCCATTCATTGTTGAGACCATGGGGTACCCTCGTATTGAGTTTCCATATCCAGTACAATTCTTTCTTGGAAAGTATGGAATAAATATTACCACCTCGAATGGGTCTCTTCGCTAGATCTATTACTTTGACAGTAAACCTAGGTTGATCTGTAAAATGTAAACAATTAAAGTGTCTAGCTACAATGGAATCTTTATTGTAGTTTTTAATATCTCTTCTATGTTCCCCTATTCTAGATCTTAAAGCACGTGAGGTCTGACCTACATACTGTTCAAAACATAGGGTACATTCAATGAGATAGACTACAAAAGACGTACCACAATTTGCATAATGATTAATCTTAAAGTTTTCGTTAGTTGAATGGCTAGTAAAATCTATTCCCATCGATATCTGTTGGCATGTAAGGCAATTTCTTGATAAACATTTGAAGGTCCCTTTCTTATTAAGCCATTGAGTCCCTGTTTCTCTTACATTGCTGTTAATCATGCTTGGGGAAAGCTTTTTAGCAAGTGTAGGTGCCTTTTTAGACACAAATTTGACTTTGTCAACAACATCTGTTAAAGCATCATCACCTTTAAGTATTGGTAGATTCTTTCTGATGATATTACATAAGTCATTGTATTGCAAAGAGAATTCAGTGGAAAAGACCACTGTATCTTTATCAAACGTCTTTTTCTTTGCACGATTATTATCTTTTCCACGCAAAGAATTATAATTCTCTTTGACATCGTCTAATGACCGCTGCAATAAATCCGGGTCATAACCCCTGGCACTCAATCTATCCATCAGGTTACTTGCTTGAAAATTAAATAGGTCCTCTGAATTGGAGTTTCTGCGAAGCCTAAGAAACTGGCTCTTGGGAATTGATTTTATTAAATGCTTTGGATGACAAGAAGTTGCATGTAAAATCGTATTACCAGATGTCGGTTTTCTGTATGTATCTGTGATGACCCCATTTAGTTCAACTGAACCATATAAAGTGAGATCCAAAAAATGGACTTCTTTGTCTTGGACCTCTCCTGTAAACTTCAAATGCAAATCATTGCCGTTCACAAAATCAAGGAAATTTTCAAAGACAAAGTCACCTTTAACCACAAAAATGAGATCATCAATGTATCTCATATACATACAGATATTTTCAAAGAATGGATTGTTACTACTGTAGAGACTGCCGAGTTCCCACCATCCCACAAATAAGTTGGCGAATGAGGGCACAAACTTCGCCCCCATCGCAGTACCACATACTTGTAAGAAATATTCTCCATTAAACATGAAGTAGTTGTGGGATAGTAGGAACTCAACAGTCTCACAGAAGAACAATTTAAACTCACTCGAATAATTAGTGTAATTGTCCAAAAAGAAACAAATGGCCTGTATGCCCAAGGTGTGAGGTATGCACGAATACAATGACACTGCGTCAATCACCACCCACCTATAGTCTTCTTTCCATTTGATTTTGTCTATAATTGTTAAAAGATGGGAAGAATCCCTTAGGTAGCTGCTTAAACCCTGAACCAAGGGTTGCAAAACTGAGTCAACCCACTCAGATAATGGCTCAAATAATGAGCCAATCCCAGATATTATTGGGCGTCCCGGTGGGTTGACTGAGTTCTTATGTAGTTTAGGTAGGTGGTGAAAGACTGGTGTCACTGGATGTTGTGGTATCAATGATGCATGATCTTCTTTGGTTATGAAGCCTAATGCAAGTGCATCCTCAAGTAATCTATCAAGCTTTTTAGAGAATTCTCTCTCAGGATTAGAGGATAACTTCCTATATGTAATGCCATCGTTTAATTGCCTATAGGCTTCCTCAATATATTGCGTTTTGCTCATCACAACAACATTCCCACCTTTGTCAGATGTACGAATAACCAAATCTTGTTGATTTTCTAGTTGTTTAATGGCGGCTTTTTGTCTATTTGTGAGATTGCCACTAAAATTTATTTGTGTCATTTGATTACCCAATTCAACAATATCTCTTTCAACTTGTTTTTGGAACAAGTTAATATGTGTACCCCTCGATTGAGGGGGGTAAAAGTTTGATCTTATCCTTTTTGGTTTTGGAATATGTGAATCATCAATCCCATCACTATTTGTTTCCAACATTCTTAATTGTTTCAAAATATATGTATCATTGAAATCAAGATTTGAATCTGAATTCGAATTTATATCTGACAAAATAATGTTGGGATCAGATAAATTGACATTATCGTCAATAACCTCATTTAATACATCATCATTGACATCACTCATTTCAGTAGTATTATAAAAATGCTTATGCAATGTGAGCTTCCTAACAAATTTATTGACATCTAGTAAGGTATTAAATACTGAGAAGGTATGTGTGGGAGCAAAGCCTAGGCCCTTAGATAAAACAGTGATGTATAAAGATGCATAAACAAGAGGAAGAGTATTCTGACTTAAAATCCAATATGAAGAAGAGAATACGAAAATCTAATAGTAAACTGGCCTCACTTAAGGGCAGGAAATTTAACAGGGATCAAGAGGACTATTTGAAAAACAAAGTATATGACTGGTCCAGATTCATTAGGCGACCTCGCAGATTCTCTACAAACCAACAAAGGGACAATGATTCAAGTGCAAACACAGATGGCAAAGGAGAGAGCCTAAACTTTAACAAGATCAAAAATAAAAACAAGAGTAAGAATAAGAGTAAGAGCAAACATAAGAATAAGGCGTATGCGGCCAGTGCATCAACACCAATAATGGAACCAAAATCTATTTTGAAGAAGAAACATAAGAACAAAAACAAAAAAGTGGTGTTTTCATCAACTGAATTAGACACCTCTGATCAAGACAAAGTATCTTCAGATGAGAGCTCCTCCTCTTCTTCCTCTTCTTCTTCTTCTTCCCTCTCTCCCCCTTCCTCTTTTTCATTACAGGATCCATCACGTGATAGCCGTGAGAAAAAAGAGAAAAAAGAAAGTGATGTCCGAGCGAAGGTTAAAAATCAAGAGATCCCTTTAGGAAAAGAAAAAGGACGCGCAGAGCTGGATCCAGGAGAAGGAAGAAGAACCTCAAAGAGGGCATCAAAGAAGAACTAGCGCTTAGTGTGATTAATTTATCTGACTTTCAACTTACTATGGATCACATCACTGTTTTATCTAAGGGCCTAGGCTTTGCTCCCACACATACCTTCTCAGTATTTAATACCTTACTAGATGTCAATAAATTTGTTAGGAAGCTCACATTGCATAAGCATTTTTATAATACTACTGAAATGAGTGATGTCAATGATGATGTATTAAATGAGGTTATTGACGATAATGTCAATTTATCTGATCCCATATTATTTTGTCAGATATAAATTCGAATTCAGATTCAAATCTTGATTTCAATGATACATATATTTTGGAACAATTAAGAATGTTGGAAACAAATAGTGATGGGATTGATGATTCACATATTCCAAAACCAAAAAGGATAAGATCAAACTTTTACCCCACTCAATCGAGGGGTACACATATTAACTTGTTCCAAAAACAAGTTGAGAGAGATATTGTTGAATTGGGTAATCAAATGACACAAATAAATTTTAGTGGTAATCTCACAAATAGACAAAAAGCCGCCATTAAACAACTAGAAAATCAACAAGATTTGGTTATTCGTACATCTGACAAAGGTGGGAATGTTGTTGTGTTGAGCAAAACGCAATATATTGAGGAAGCCTATAGGCAATTAAACGATGGCATTACATATAGGAAGTTATCCTCTAATCCTGAGAGAGAATTCTCTAAAAAGCTTGATAGATTACTTGAGGATGCACTTGCATTAGGCTTCATAACCAAAGAAGATCATGCATCATTGATACCACAACCAGTGTTCCCTCTAAGGCCAGTTTTGTGTGCGGCCCAGCAGTGAAACAGTTAATTAGGTAACCACACCCTGCAATTAGCAAACACTGCACAATGCAGATGGCAAGGTATGGTTCTCTTGTTAACTGTTTCACTGCTGGGCTGCACACAAAACTGTCCTTAGAGGGAACACTGACCACAACATCCAGTGACACCGATCTTTCACCACCTACCTAAACTACATAAGAACCCAGTCAACCCACCGGGTCGCCCAATAATATCTGGGATTGGCTCATTATTTGAGCCATTATCTGAGTGGGATTCTTCCCATCTTTTAACAATTATAGACAAAATCAAATGGAAAGAAAACTATAGGTGGGTGGTGATTGAGGGGTACACATATTAACTTGTTCCAAAAACAAGTTGAGAGAGATATTGTTGAATTGGGTAATCAAATGACACAAATCTATTTTAGTGGTAATCTCACAAATAGACAAAAAGCCGCCATTAAACAACTAGAAAATCAACAAGATTTGGTTATTCGTACATCTGACAAAGGTGGGAATGTTGTTGTGTTGAGCAAAACGCAATATATTGAGGAAGCCTATAGGCAATTAAACGATGGCATTACATATAGGAAGTTATCCTCTAATCCTGAGAGAGAATTCTCTAAAAAGCTTGATAGATTACTTGAGGATGCACTTGCATTAGGCTTCATAACCAAAGAAGATCATGCATCATTGATACCACAACCAGTGTTCCCTCTAAGGCCAGTTTTGTGTGCTGCCCAGCAGTGAAACAGTTAATTAGGTAACCACACCCTGCAATTAGCAAACACTGCACAATGCAGATGGCAAGGTATGGTTCTCTTGTTAACTGTTTCACTGCTGGGCTGCACACAAAACTGTCCTTAGAGGGAACACTGACCACAACATCCAGTGACACCGGTCTTTCACCACCTACCTAAACTACATAAGAACCCAGTCAACCCACCGGGTCGCCCAATAATATCTGGGATTGGCTCATTATTTGAGCCATTATCTGAGTGGGATTCTTCCCATCTTTTAACAATTATAGACAAAATCAAATGGAAAGAAAACTATAGGTGGGTGGTGATTGACGCGGTGTCATTGTATTCGTGCATACCTCACACCTTGGGCATACAGGCCATTTGTTTCTTTTTGGACAATTACACTAATTATTCGAGTGAGTTTAAATTGTTCTTCTGTGAGACTGTTGAGTTCCTACTATCCCACAACTACTTCATGTTTAATGGAGAATATTTCTTACAAGTATGTGGTACTGCGATGGGGGCGAAGTTTGCGCCCTCATTCGCCAACTTATTTGTGGGATGGTGGGAACTCGGCAGTCTCTACAGTAGTAACAGTCCATTCTTTGAAAATATCTGTATGTATATGAGATACATTGATGATCTCATTTTTGTGGTTAAAGGTGACTTTGTCTTTGAAAATTTCCTTGATTTTGTGAACGGCAATGATTTGCATTTGAAGTTTACAGGAGAGGTCCAAGACAAAGAAGTCCATTTTTTGGATCTCACTTTATATGGTTCAGTTGAACTAAATGGGGTCATCACAGATACATACAGAAAACCGACATCTGGTAATACGATTTTACATGCAACTTCTTGTCATCCAAAGCATTTAATGAAATCAATTCCCAAGAGCCAGTTTCTTAGGCTTCACAGAAACTCCAATTCAGAGGACCTATTTAATTTTCAAGCAAGTAAACTGATGGATAGATTGAGTGCCAGGGGTTATGACCCGGATTTATTGCAGCGGTCATTAGACGATGTCAAAGAGAATTATAATTCTTTGCGTGGAAAAGATAATAATCGTGCAAAGAAAAAGACGTTTGATAAAGATACAGTGGTCTTTTCCACTGAATTCTCTTTGCAATACAATGACATGTAATATCATCAGAAAGAATCTACCAATACTTAAAGGTGATGATGCTTTAACAGATGTTGTTGACAAAGTCAAATTTGTGTCTAAAAAGGCACCTACACTTGCTAAAAAGCTTTCCCCAAGCATGATTAACAGCAATGTAAGAGAAACAGGGACTCAATGGCTTAATAAGAAAGGGACCTTCAAATGTTTATCAAGAAATTGCCTTACATGCCAACAGATATCGATGGGAATAGATTTTACTAGCCATTCAACTAACGAAAACTTTAAGATTAATCATTATGCAAATTTGTGGTACGTCTTTTGTAGTCTATCTCATTGAATGTACCCTATGTTTTGAACAGTATGCAGGTCAGACCTCACGTGCTTTAAGATCTAGAATAGGGGAACATAGAAGAGATATTAAAAACTACAATAAAGATTCCAGTGTAGCTAGACACTTTAATTGTTTACATTTTACAGATCAACCTAGGTTTACTGTCAAAGTAATAGATCTAGCGAAGAGACCCATTCGAGGTGGTAATATTTATTCCATACTTTCCAAGAAAGAATTGTACTGGATATGGAAACTCAATACGAGGGTACCCCATGGTCTCAACAAGGAATGGGACATTAGCTATTTTGTGGAATAATTTTATAGTGTTTGGCGAGACATTTTTTTGTAAGGCTAACGTCACACATCATTTCTTATCTTGACATACAAGTCATTACTTCAGTTCATCTATAAGCTAATTTATACCCCAGTATTAATAATAATATCAATATTGGTATAAGTTTATATTTACAGTTACAGTTATGTGTGTATATGTTTTCACATTAACATAATATTTATGTATTTGTTATATATTATGATATACCTGCTTTTACTGGAATGTTTGGTGTATTCTTTCAATGGTCTAGTTTTTGGTCTATGAATTAATCTTTTTAAGTTTTATTTACATCTAGAAGATAACATGTGTTGCACATTGAATTAGTATTGTGTGAGCATCCATACTAATGGTACATCATTTTATTGAGATAGAAATAATGGTCCTTTAAATTAACAAATTAATAAAAAAATAAATAAAAAAATAAATTAAATGATAAATTAATGATTAATTGTTCATGTTACAATATTAACACTGGTCCAGTATATGTTTGAGGCTAATTTTAGAATTGTGTAGTCAAACTCTCTATTGTTGACAAATTTATATGATAAGTTTATATGATTCTATCTTTATTTGTATTTACTCACATTTAATATTGAGAGTTTGTATTAATATGTTTTTTTTTTCATTTCACACATTGTTTGTTTTTAATTGTATTCTATATTACTTTGTTACACGATTCTTCACTCCTTTGTAGTGCACATCCTATACCCATGGATTTACTTTTGAGGGTGTGTCAAACCTTTTAAATATTATACTATATTGTGATTGGTTGGGACACCCTTAAAAGGTGCACTGCACAGGTGGGGAGCTATCCTATGATTAAGTGCTGCATAGCACGAAACATGTTAGGACTCCGCTCCCCTCTCCATTTGTGACACCTGCATTGTGCTGCGCTGCATATATCCTGTTTTTAGTCAAAGAATAAAGTTTTTGGATTTTATCTTACGATTTTGGAGTGTTGCTTCTTTCTATCTTTATAGACTAATAAGCTTTGAGATCTTAATCTTAAAAGAATAAAAAGATGATATATATCATTAGAGGAGTATATGATCCTTTTAATTCAAATGGAATGCTTCATCAGAATCATGATCAGAATATTTATGAAAAATACACCTTTGATGACATATGAATGAGTCAATGGACTTACCAGAAGCCTGCAAAAGTAGGTCACTATTACTGCTGGATACCTCGGGGCTCGTCACAACAACTACATCTATTAATGATATTCAAATATATTAGTGAACACAGTTTGGACATCACTAAATCACATTAGTCGCAAATATTCCAAATAATATACTTCTAAATTTGAAGATTAGAGCACTAATATGAAAAATAAATTTATTAGTTCATCAATGTGATTGTAAAGAAAATGATGTATTTCACATATGTTGGATTTGTTACTAGATTACACAGCCAATTCTTCTCATATGAATCGATGGCATATATAAATATAACTATTGATCCCTGTTTTAAAAATAAGACACACACAACACTTTGAATAACAACTGGTTAAAAATAGAACCTAATCCATGTGTCACATAGATCCATTTGTGCAATGTACAGTAATCTGTTTTAGGACACAACACATATTGATCACAATGCAAAACATAAGATATTTCTCAAACTATGTCATCATGGTGCTGTTAGAATATGCTTATATATATACAGGTAGTCCAAGAGTGAAAGATGTGTTTTAGATATCAATATAGTTTCATCAAAACAGGGTAAGGATTAATGAAGATATTTCTTTTTAAAGGGACACTAAACACAAGTTTTTGATTTTGTGATTCAGATAGAGCATGCAATTTTAAGCAACTTTCAAAATTAATAATATTATCAATTTGCCCTCTTTCTCTTGCTTTCTTTCTTTGAAAACTAAGGCAGCTAAGCTATTTTTGGGTTGAGAACCATGGAAAGCACTTGTTTATTGGTGGGTGAATGTATCCACCAATCAGCAAGAACAACACAGATTGTTCACCAAAAATGTCCCGGCATATAAAGTTACATTATGGAATTTCAAATAAAGATACCAATAGAATGAAGACAATTTGATTATAGGAGTAAATGTTAAAGTTTATTAATATTGCATACTCTACCTGAATCACAAAAGACACATTTTGTGTTCAGTGTCCATTTAATATTAAATATTAAAATATCTTTATTTAACAATGTCACTGTTAATGAATTGTCTAGTTCATACGTTGATGTAATGAATGGGATGGAGCATGCAATTACAATCCAATATATAATTTCAGGATATCATCAAGAATCTTTAATTATCCTTCTCTCTTAAAGGGACGTGAAAATCCAAGATGTGTAATTGTATTAATTTCCATGATTCTAGTCCAGCCTGTGATTTAAAAAAACTTTCAAGTATACTTATTTATTCTAATTTGGGTTTTTTAATTTTTTTAAAGGAGCAACTATGCCCTACTGTTATCTGAAGACATGTGTTGAACCAATGAAAAGAGGGAATTTTGTGCATCAACCAATCAGCAGGTTACTCCCAGTAATGCATTGCTGCTCCTGAGCATACCTAGATATTCTTTTCAAATAAGGATAACAATAGAATAAATCAATTTAGATAATATCATTAAATTTGATTTATATTTATAATCACATGTTGTGTATAATTCCTAAAAGTAAAATGTTTGTTTTCATGCGCCTCTAATGATAACACGAAAATATCAAAGCATATGAGATGTATATTTCTATAATCTGCACATATGGAACAATTTATTAGTGTTGTCTAAATGTAGCAAAAACATGTAAAGCACTACCCAGGGGAAGAATACAAAATGCCCATGACCCTATGATTACATTAAAATGAAGATATCAAGAATAGAAGGCATATCTTCAAATACAAATAAATTGCGATTTGTATTACAATGGAATTCCAACTCTGATTCGTCATTCTTATTTTAAAATAACAATAAAAGAGAATTAGAGTATCCATATTAATATAGATCAATGGTAATTGATTTATGTAATGTCAAAGTTTGGAATAGAAAGGTAAATTAAAATGACACATACCACCCCGTGACGAACCCGGGCTTGAGGGTCCAGCAACAACATCCATATCTGTAAAATATTCAATCAGGATTGCATATCATTAACCCCTTAAGGACAATGCCATTTTTCAATTTCTTTTCCCTAAGGACCAAGGCTGTTTTTACATTGCTGCTGTGTTTGTGTTTAGCTGTAATTTTCCTCTTACTCATTTACTGTACCCACACATATTATATACTGTTTTTCTCGCCATTAAACGGACTTTCTAAATATACCATTATTTTCATCATATCTTATAATTTACTAAAAAAAAAAAAAAAAAAATAATAAGAGGAAAAAAATCTAAAAAAACATACTTTTTCTTACTTTGACCCCCAAAATCTGTTACACATCTACAACCACCAAAAACACCCATGCTAAATAGTTTCTAAATTTTGTCCTGAGTTTATAAATACCCAATGTTTACATGTTCTTTGCTTTTTTTGCAAGTTATAGGGCAATAAATACAAGTAGCACTTTGCTATTTAGAAACCATTTTTTTCAAAATTAGCGCAATTTACATTGGGACACTGATATCTTTCAGGAATCCCTAAATATCCCTTGACATGTATATATTTTAGAAGACATCCCAAAGTATTGATCAAGGCCCATTTTGGTATATTTCATGCCACCATTTCACCGCCAAATGCGATCAAATAAATAAAATTGTTCACTTTTTCAGAAATTTTTTCACAAACGTTAGGTTTCTCACTGAAATTATTTACAAACAAATTGTGCAATTATGGCATAAATGGTTGTAAATGCTTCTCTGGGATCCCCTTTGTTCAGAAATAGCAGAGATATATGGCTTTGGCGTTGCTTTTTGGTAATTAGAAAGCCGCAAAATGCCACTGCGCATCACACGTGTATTATGCCCAGCAGTGAAGGGGTTAATTAGGGAGCATGTAGGGAGCTTCTAGGGTTAATTTTAGCTTTAGTGTAGTGTAGTAGACAACCCCAAGTATTGTTCTAGGCCCATCTTGGTATATTTCATGCCACCATTTCACCGCCAAATGCGATCAAATAAAAAAAAAAAGTAAAATTTTTAACAATTTTAGGTTTAAATTCTCACTGAAATTATTTACAAACATCTTGTGCAATTATGGCATAAATGGTTGTAAATGCTTCTCTGGGATCCCCTTTGTTCAGAAATAGCAGACATATATGGCTTTGGCGTTGCTTTTTGGTAATTAGAAGGGCGCTAAATGCTGCTGCGCATCACACGTGTATTATGCCCAGCAGTGCAGGGATTAATTAGGTAGCTTGTAGGGAGCTTGCAGGGTTAATTTTAGCTTTAGTGTGTAGAGCTCAACCTCCCACCTGACACATCACACCCCCTGATCCCTCCCAAACAGCTCTCTTCCCTCCCCCACCCCACAATTGCCCCGCCATCTTAAGTACTGGCAGAAAGTCTGCCAGTACTAAAATAAAAAGGTATTTTTTTTTCTTAAAGCATATTTACATATGCTGCTGTGTAGGGTCCCCCCTTAGCCCCCACCTCCCGTGCATGTGCGGGCGTCCGTGCGCACCCCCGGCAACCACGCCCCCGATCCCGCCCCCCTCTTAATCATAAAAGCCATCGATGGCCGCCCACCCGCCTCCCACTTTGGCTCCCACCCACCAACGATTTTCGCCCATCGATGTCCGGTGCAGAGAGGGCCACAGAGTCACAGAGTAGCTCTCTCTGCACCGGAGGGGTAAGAAGTGTTATTGCAGGATGCCTCGATATCGAGGCATCACTGCAATAACCGGAAAGCTGCTGGAAGCGATCAGGATCGCTTCCAGCCGCTTTAAACCCCAATGTCGTACAAGGTACGTCGTTAGTCTTTAAAGACCAGCTTGTCAAAGACGTACCCTGTACGACATGAGTTGTTAAGGGGTTAATAAAAATTAGGCCATGGACACAAAAAATAAAGTTTTTTCTATTCTTATTGACAAAGTAAAATTATATTTGTATTCACATGAGTTCATTGTTTCCTAAATTAACTTAAAAAACACCATGGAAAGAAAAACCTTTGAAATGAAAATGATAATGCACTTCAACTTGTTTAATTTGGACTCTGGATTCTTAACACATTATCAAAATTTCTTGTAATGTACTTTCATTGAGTCAATTACATTGTATATTCCACATTCTTTATACATAGGTACACAGGTAAGCCTATGTCCACACTTTTGTCTTTTTTAACTTTTGTATTCCCCCTGTTTATACAATTTCACATCTCTATAGATATTGATTATATGTTGATATATAACTTTATGTCAGTATATGCTCTATGTAAAGCTATATATTTCCCCTGTCTGTTCTCCTACACTGGACACTGTCTGCCTGTTACCTAAGCCCCCCTCATGATTTTTACGACACCTCCTCCTCTCCCTGCACTGTCTTCTTAGCTATTCTGTGTTTTAAGATACAATCTGTAAATTCCATTGAATTGGTCAGTATTGCTTCAGACTTGATAAAGGAAGGAACTCTTCCGAAAGCTTGTCATCTTATAAATGTATAGTTAGTCCAATAAAAAAGTATCATTGCTCAATGCAATACTCTTGTTATTTTGATATCTAAATTAATGTATAAATAAAGTGATCATGTATTCTTATTTTCAATCTTTTATGTTGTTGACTGTCGCTTTAAGTCATTTTGTGTCTTCTTGCATTGTCATCAATTGACAGAGATTGTGCAATTTTTATTTTGATCTTGCTAATCTATCTTTTATAATGTAGAAGATTGTAAATAAGGATACTGTATTCTTCACATATATACTAATTAACGTATACATTTGACCAACATGTCTCAAGCAATGCCACTGTTACAGCAAACACATGTTCATGTGTGTGCGCAATTCTATCTTTCGGGATCATTGTGCAATGATTCAAAGCGGAATTGCGCATCCGTGATTTGACCAACATGTCTCAAGCAATGCCACTGTTACAGCAAACACATGTTCACGTGTGTGCGCAATTCTATCTTTCGGGATCATTGCGCAATGATTCAAAGCGGAATTGGGCATCCGTGATTTGACCAACATGTCTCAAGCAATGCCACTGTTACAGCAAACACATGTTCACGTGTGTGCGCAATTCTATATTTTGGGATCATTGCGCAATGATTCAAAGCGGAATTGCACATCCGTGATTCTGAATTGATTTGGATATAGTAGTGTGATGAGTATCATTTCGAAAGACTTCAAATTTATTTGCAATTGGGTGTATTACGAGATTAAAATAGTATATTTGTTAATATTGAATGATACCAATTAATATTTACAACTGGGGTATGATTCGATAGTCAATGAATGAAATGGTGGATGATAGGGATTTCACGGATGCGCAATTTAATTTTATCTCTGTGACGCATATTCTGGAGAGCGCAAGAAACATCATTCCTATTTCATGTGTGACGAATCTAAATTCAGATATCTAAACATCATATGTAGCGTGTGTTGTGAGATCTATATAGGTTGAATATATGACTATATACACATTTCTTAAATATATACTAAAATATTAATATATTATATGAAGTCTGATATTTACCTGGTTCAGCCTCTAGACTTTCATCTCCCAGGCCACCGGACGGAGAAGCAGCTGTACTGGCCTCTGGGTCAGGACTTTCCGATCCAGCAGCTGGGAGGGAAGAAGAAGAAGTCGAGGAGCGAGAGGATCTAAATCTGCTGGGGACCCAGAGATTGAGGAGGGCGCATAAAGTCACCTCATAAGGTTGCAGGTACAGTTTCTGTGGGGGTGGAACCTGCTTTCCATCCCTCCGATGGGCTTTTACCCAGTCCTTTATGAGGGCGACTTTATTGCTGAGCCGCAACCTCATATCCCCGAATCTCCGCATGATTTGATCCATGGTCCTCTGGATGCCACATACAAAATTAACATCATTGGTGATAGACGACCAGAGGGCCTTCTTAATACTCTGCTTCGCCGACTTCATCTTGTTCCCAAAAAGCTGCGGATAGAAGTCCTCGACGGCGTTGAACAGTGCTGCACTCTCCGGCTTGGTGAACCTGGGAGACGTCATGCCTGCTGAGATTAATTATATATATTATATATAAAAAGTATATATATATACACCAGCAGGCATTAGAGAACTGACAAATATGGCAACGTGTAATGGACTTTTATATGATGAAGTAAACATGAGATGCACCATGGGACATGGTATCTGTACATCTGATTGGATGAAATATTGTAATTTTGTTATCATGGCTGTGAGGCCATACTGACTCAAGTTATGTGTAATGCTTGGAAACTTGATTTGGATCTGTTTTTCAGAGTGAAGGTTTGTAGTTGTAATGTTTAATTTGTAGCCAGCAAATGTTACCAAATACAATTTGTTATACCAGTAGCATTTATAGGCAGTTAATATGTTAACTCGTGTATTAGTATCAGCAACTGCATGGAAAGAAGTGTTAAGCAATGCTAAGTGCAACAAGGAGTTAAATTTATAACAATTGTTATGATAATACTAGAATATTTAAGGATACTGTAGTGAGGAATCAGTATGATAAGTAGCAAAGCGAAAGAAAGGTTCTACCTGTTAATATAAGTTACAACCGTTAGTATATGATAATGATTACACTGGATTATCTACTCTAGTGTTAGGATTACAAGCTGAGCAAGGTTAAAGCACTGAATGATTAGCCGATTAGACATATAGGAACATGAAGCGTGTACTAGATTCAGTTCACTCTAATTGTTAAATACGAGAGAGACTTACTTTAAGTAGTAGTAGCGGTTGCGCTACAGAGATTCACACAGTCACCGGTGCTGGCTGCAGGAGAGTCTGTCCGGACAAAATGTCACAATGTGATGGCGGAGTTGTTTGTTAACGCTGATCCGACAGCGTAGATCACGTTGGTGTTTGGGGAGTGTTTTCCTGGAGGTTGAGCAGCTGATGCGGTCATTGAAAAGAGAAGCTGCACGGAAGGCAGGAAATGCTTTGACAAGAGCTGTAAGGTTACTGCAGCACAAAAGATTAACGTAAGCTTTGAAATAAGCCGTTTACTCGAATATATATATTCTTAGTTCAAATAGTGGCTTCCAGCATGTGCTACAAAACCTGTAACACAAAACATTAACAAGCAACAATATGTTACCTGGGGCGTTTTTAAATAAGCAGCACAAGGAAAAAGAACCATGCCCCTTGTTAAAGAGACAGTAGCATGACAGGTCCCTCCATGAAGGAACGCCAACGGCGTTCAAGGACACGGCCTTTCAGGATGTCGTTGATGAAAAAGTGTCACAATACGGCATGCATGAATGTTAGACGAAGGTTCCCATGAATCCTCATCGTGGGGATATCCCTTCCAATGTATGAGATATTCCAGAACACGTCCCCGCCTCCTGGAATCGAGAATCTCCGAGACCTCGTACTCAGGTTGATCATTGAGATTCGTAAGGGGTACCTGCAAAGGAGCATCTCTGACCTGACGGTAGGGCTTAAGTAAGGAGACGTGAAAAGTTAGGTTAATACGCATATTAGGTGGTAACAAGAGGGTAACCGCATTCTGGTTTATAACTCTGGTTATTGGAAAGGGTCCAATAAACAAGGAGGTAAGCTTCTTTGTAGGGACGTGGAGTTTCAAATTTTTGGTTGATAGCCAAACCTGATCGCCAATTTTGTAATTAGGTGGTTCCTTCCTTCTGAGATCATAATAATGTTTTTGATTTTCCTGAGCTTCATTAATATGGTGCTTCATAGTTTCATGTATATGTGAAAGGTTTTTTGTCAGTTGAGCTATGTGACAGACCCTTCTGTCAGGACTGAAGGAGTTAACTGTGTTTAGCTTTAAGAATCTAATTTCTAAAGACAGGTTTTCTGGCCTCAGCTATTGTGTGCTATAATTACATTTAAGTAATAAACAGGCCATTGTTTAATCACCCTCAGAGAGCAGACGCTAGGTGATAAGACAAGCCAAATGTGTTTAAGTTGTTATCTGCCTAAGTAAAGTATTTAAGTAATGTAATTCTATTGTTTCATAAAAGGGCGTCTTCCCCTTTTTATCTAAATGTACAAGAGTCTTTCAACCCCCCCATCTGGGGTCAAACCTGTATAAATACTAGGCATCTAGCCTTTAATAAATGTCATTCTGTTTTAAACCTGAAAACTGGCTGGGTTGTGAATTGCTGATTCCCTATGCAGGACATTGTTCATCTGGTATTAACCTTGGTATCCTGTTGGTACCGTAACATTGGTGGCAAGCGACGGAATGAACCTTATCGTCCAGAAGAGCAACTACACAAGCCAGTAACCTCAGGAAGAGGGGGATTATTACAATACTGACTAAGATGGAAAGAGTACCAGGGACAGAAGGAACCAATGGGCCCAGCATAGCAGACAGAACCCCCGCAGAAGCAAGCTTTGATCGGGCGGTTAAAATAAGACTGGCACATTATGGCCCCAACCCATCTGCGGAAATTATCGACCGGGTCATAGCAGCTGTGGAGGCCAACCTACTTCGCCAAAGCGGCGCTGCAGCAAACCCAGTGGAAAAGAGAAAAGTAAATTTTGCAGCTTTTACAAACTTCCTGGAAACAGAAGGAGAGATTGATGGGTACCTTGCGGATTTTGAGAGGCAATGTGCACTACACAAGGTACCCGCAGAGGACTGGGTCATGATATTATCCGGAAAATTATCCGGCCGGGCCAGTGAGGCTTTTCGGGCCATCCCAGATGAGGAAGTCGGGGATTATAATACTGTAAAAGAGGCTCTGCTCTCCAGGTATGCGGTTACACCGGAGGCATACCGGAGGCGGTTCAGAGACACTGTTAAATTAGCTGGTGATTCCTACCTTGAGTGGGCATGTAAGGTGCACCGCACAGCAGCTCACTGGATAGCGGGGTGCCAAGCCGTATCTGGGGAAGAGGTGCTGCAGCTATTCCTGTTGGAACATTGCTTCGACAAGTTACCCGCAGGAGTTCGAGAGTGGGTTTGGGACCGTAAACCCTCCACCCTGCATGAAGCGGCTCGCTTGGCAGATGAGTATACGGATGCCCGCAAACTGGACACTGCTACCACTAAGCCCCCTGCTAGAGTGGAGTACAGACCCCCAGTCACCCCAGCAGCTGCCAGTTACCAACCCCCAGCGCACCGCTATACCACACGGCCTCCAGCCACGAACTACCCTCAGAGAGCCCGGTTCAATTCGCGGGGCTACTCACAACCGATTCGGTGCTTTAGATGTAAGCAACTAGGGCACAAAAGACCAGAGTGTCCCCTAAACACAGCAAACCAAGCGCAGTCCTGGAGAAGACCCGCCGGCGGAATCCCACGTAATCCTCAGCCTGCGGCCCGCTACGTAGAGGCGCAAGAATGCTGGAGCATCCTACATGAGGCAGACCTTGTGCAAGCTGCCCACCGGAATAACCGGCAACTGGTTAAAGTGAATGGGAAGAAGGTCAGTGGTCTACGGGATACTGGTGCTACCATGACCTTGCTTCAAAAGAACTTGGTGTCTGAGAAACAGTACACGGGAGACACTGTGGCTGTGAGGGTAGCAGGGGGCGATGTGTTCAGCCTACCTGTTGCCAGGGTACATTTGGATTGGGGAGTGGGCGCTAGACCTGTGAATGTGGGGGTCAAGAAGGACTTACCTGCTGATGTTCTTCTTGGAAATGACTTGGCCCCCCTTGTTTCTGCCTACGCTCCTATGGGTCCCGCTGATGTTAACCCTGTGACTACCCGTGCCCAAATCCGTGCAGCAGAGACTGACCCACCTGCTGCTAAGCCCCAGGACGCTGAGCTCAGTAAATCTCTATCCGCTATTGATACGTGGAAGTCCCGTTACAATGCGCTGATGAAGGAGAAGAGTCACGTAGAGGATGAAATGGTCACGTTAAATAATCATGTAACAGTGCTAGCAGGAGAGAAGAGGAGTGCAGAGGAAAAAGCACGTTTAGAACAGGAATCTCTGCTAGACAGGCTGCACCGACAGACTGCAGAAAACACCAGCTTGAGAGTGGAACATGAAACATTAAAGACAAACTTAGTGACACTGGAGGAGAAGCTGACGCTGGCTCATAGTGAGGTGCAGCAACTCAAGGGCACCCTATGTCAGTATGAAGGGATTGTGGATACCTATAAAGAGCAGGTACAGAAAACTCGTAAAGAAGCTGATGAGATTTTGAAGGACTGTTTAGCCCTAGTCTGGGCACTGAGGAAGTTGAACCCTTGTTTGTATGGACAGGAATTCTCTCTCATAACGGGAATACAGATGGATTGTCCTGGCAAACTGACATGCCTACCACCTCCTAGTCCGGTCATCCCCAGGTTGACCCGCAAAAGGGTCAAGCCGGGTCTGCCGGAGTGTTCCACAAGGGGGGAGCTATGTGACAGACCCTTCTGTCAGGACTGAAGGAGTTAACTGTGTTTAGCTTTAAGAATCTAATTTCTAAAGACAGGTTTTCTGGCCTCAGCTATTGTGTGCTATAATTACATTTAAGTAATAAACAGGCCATTGTTTAATCACCCTCAGAGAGCAGACGCTAGGTGATAAGACAAGCCAAATGTGTTTAAGTTGTTATCTGCCTAAGTAAAGTATTTAAGTAATGTAATTCTACTGTTTCATAAAAGGGCGTCTTCCCCTTTTTATCTAAATGTACAAGAGTCTTTCAACCCCCCCATCTGGGGTCAAACCTGTATAAATACTAGGCATCTAGCTTTTAATAAATGTCATTCTGTTTTAAACCTGAAAACTGGCTGGGTTGTGAATTGCTGATTCCCTATGCAGGACATTGTTCATCTGGTATTAACCTTGGTATCCTGTTGGTACCGTAACAAGCTATATTCAAGTTTTCGGTTACGGAAGCAGTGAGGGGGTGAAAGGTTGGATTATAACCATAATTTGCATAGAACGGTGAGTACTTAGTTGATAACGAGTTAACTGAATTGTTGTAAGCAAACTCAGCATAGGGCAGATAATCAAGCCCATTTGTCCTGTTGTTGATTGCAATGAGATCGTAGATATTGCTCCAGGCTCTGGTTGGCTCTTTCCGTCTGCCCGTTAGATTGGGGGTGGAAAGCAGAACTGAGTTTTTGGTTGATATTTAATCGTAGGCAAAGCTCGTTCCAGAATCTGGAAGTGAATTGGCTTCCTCTGTCTGATGTTATGGAAGTAGGAAGCCCATGAAGCCTAACGACATTAGTGAGAAATAGATGTGCTGTGACAGAGGCTGAAGGTAGTTTTTCAGTAGGGATAAAATGGGCCATCTTTGAGAATAGATCAATGACAAGAATGGTTGTGTAACCTGTAGAAGATGGTAATTCAACAATATAGTCCATTGCTATATGAGTCCATGGTCTTGATGCAACAGGCAAAGAAAGCAAGAACCCATAAGGCTTTTTGTGTTGTGGTTTGGTTTGTTCACAAATGGTACACGATTTCACATAACTGGCAACTGTACTGGACATATGTGGCCACCAGAAATCTTGCTGTAGTTATTGTAAAGTTTTCTTTTCCCCTGGATGGCTTGAAAGTAAAGAATCATGTATGTGATGTAGTACCACATTTTGTAAATTCAAAGGGACATATAACTGGTGATTATGGTAATATAACCTGTCGGGCTGTATTACCAACTTAGTCGTGGGTTTCTGCGTGTCTTAGCGTTGCTCTATACGTAATTGCTGTAGGAAAGGATATGTCATAGCTATGATGTGGGACTTTGGTATAACAGAAGATGGTTTAATGGTTGTGGTTGGTGGTGCTGGTAATCTGGATAGTGCATCTGGTTTACCGCTCCTGGAACCAGGTCGGTGCATGATTAGATAATGAAATCTGGAGAAGTAGAGGCTCCAACGAAGCTGTCGTGCGGAGAAAGTTCGGGTGGTCTGCAAATATTCTAGATTTTTGTGATCCGTGTAGATTATGAGGGGCTTTTCTGTACCCTCCAACAGATGCCTCCAGTTTTCCAGGGATGCCCTAATAGCGAGTAGCTCCTTCTCCTCAATGGGGTAATGAAGGTCTGCGGGTGACATCGCCCTGGAATAATATGCAATAGGATGCAACGGATGTTCTTAGGATTCCTTTTGGGAGAGGATAGCACCGATTGCATAGTCGCTGGCATCAACTTCCAGGATGTACTGTAATTTATGGTTAGGGAAGTGGAGAATGGGTGCTGAGGTAAACTTAAGTTTCAGTAACTCAAAGGCGTGTTGTGCCTGAGATGTCCACTGGAATTTGGTAGTGGATCCAGTTAGTTTAGTTAATGGTTTGACAATACCAGAGAAGCCTTGTATGAATTTTCTGTAAAAATTGGAGAATCCAAGAAACCTTTGACCCTGTTTCTTGGAGTTGGGAATTGGCCAATTTGTAATTGCTGAGATTTTGTTATCCTCCATCTGTATACCCTCAGGACTTATCTTATAGCCTAGAAAAGATAGTTTGGTTGTATGGAATATACATTTTTCTGGCTTTGCGAACAAGTGGTGTTTCCTCAGTCTGTCTAATACTATTTTTACATGTTGTATGTGTTGTTGTAAGGTGTCTGAATATATCAGTATGTCATCAAGATAGATGATGATGAACACATCTAAAAGGTCATGGAATATATCATTTTCAAAAAATTGAAAAGTTGCAGGGGCATTGCAAAGCCCAAACGGCATAACCTTATATTCATAGAGGCCGTATCTCGTACAGAAAGCTGTGAGCCACTCATCGCCACTACGAATTCTTACAAGGTTATATGCCCCTCTAAGATCTAATTTGGTATATATTTTAGCTGTTGATAGTCTTTCTATTAATTATGGTATTAGGGTAAGGGGATACCTATTCTTTTTAGTAACCTTGTTAAGTGCTCTATAATCAATGATAGGGCGTAAGGTGTTGTCCTTGTTACGGACAAAAAAAATTCCGGCCCCTGCAGGTGAAGTGGAGGGTGTTATAAAACCTTTCCTAATATTGTCGTCAATGTATTCTTTGAAGTGTTGTAACTCGGGTTGTGACAATGGGTATATATGTCCTACTGGTATGGGTGAACCAGGAATCAGTTCTATGGGACAATCGTATGTCCTATGTGGAAGTAGTGTTTCTGCCTCCTTTTTGCTGAAGACATCAGTATAGTCAATATAATCAATAGGGATAGTGTTGTGTGTGCTGGTTGCTATAGTGTGGTCAGGGTAGCAGTTGTTTTTACAAAATTGAGAATTTAAGGTTATAGTTAAAGTGTCCCAGTGTATAACAGGCTTATGTAGTTTAAGCCATGACAAACCCAAAACTACAGGGAACAAGGGTGAATACGTAACGTCAAAAGTTATGTGTTCTTTATGTCCCTATTTGGTGGTGAGGAGTAATGGTGTGGTATGATGTGTGATGGGTCCATTAGAAGAAGATGTACCATCAAAAACACATAATACAACTGGGCATAACTTTTTAATGGTGGGTATTTTATTTACAGTGACAAGTGATGTGTCTATGAATACTCCTGAGGCGCAAGAGTCCAGTATAGCTGTTACTTCAATCTGATGTTGTTCCCACTGCAAGGTAATTGACAAGTGACAGTATTGGGAAATAGAAAGGTTACAATATGAAGTAGTTTGAAGGAAGTTAAGTTTACCTTTTTTATTCTTTGCCAGGGTTGAACAATCTTTAACCTTGTGTCCTTTGTTCCCACAATATAGGCATAGATTCAATTGACGTCTCCTGGCCTTTTCTTCAGGTTTCAGGGGAGCCCTTACCAAACCTACATCCATGGGTTCTGTGCTGGGAAGTGGTAGGTGTGTAGGGCTAGTAGTGTATGGCTTATGTCTGACTGGTTCTATAACTCCTCTCTCTTTCTTTCTTTCCCGCAATCTCCTGTCTATATTAATACTCAGAGTCATGAGGTTTTCTAATGTATCAGGTGGATCTGTTCTCGCCAACTTGTCCTTTAAAGCATCTGACAAGCCAATTTTGAACTGATTTTTTAGTGCTATATTATTCCACTCGCTGTCCTTAGCCCATCTTTTAAAATCAGCTATATAGTCCTCAACCGGCCTTCTAAGCTGCTTTAGGGCTCTCATATTGTTCTCTGCTGTTAATTGTTTTAGTGGGTCATCATACAATAGTGCCATAGCACCAAAAAAAGAATCCAAGGAGTTTATTATGGGGTCATTAGTTTCATAAAACGAATTGGCTCATGCCCTAGGTTCTGCACGGAGGAAAGAAATCACTGTGAGTACCTTCTGTCTATCAGTGGGTGGCATATGTCTTTGGTTTTAAATCGAACATAAGATAACAAGAGTTAGTAAAGTCCCTAAATTGGGACCTATCCCAATAGAACTTTTCTGGGGGACTAACAATAGGCTCATGATTGAAATCCGCTGTTTGACTTTTGTGTGAGACTGTGTCTTTAATTATGCCCCGGAGAGTATCATTCTGAATTTGCAGTTCTCTTAAACCCTGAGCTAAATGTTCTGCCCTTTGATTAAGGTTCTGTACATGAGAGGTTAACTCTGAAGGATCCATTTTTTAATAGGCTTGTTAATTTGTAATGCTTGGAAACTTGATTTGGATCTGTTTTTCAGAGTGAAGGTTTGTAGTTGTAATGTTTAATTTGTAGCCAGCAAATGTTACCAAATACAATTTGTTATACCAGTAGCATTTATAGGCAGTTAATATGTTAACTCGTGTTAGTATCAGCAACTGCATGGAAAGAAGTGTTAAGCAATGCTAAGCGCAACAGGGAGTTAAATTTATAACAATTGTTATGATAATACTGGAATATTTAAGGATACTGTAGTGAGGAATCAGTATGATAAGTAGCAAAGCAAAAGAAAGGTTCTACCTGTTAATATAAGTTACAACCGTTAGTATATGATAATGATTACACTGGATTATTTACTCTAGTGTTAGGATTACAAGCTGAGCAAGGTTAAAGCACTGAATGATTAGCCGGTGAGACATATAGGAACATGAAGCGTGTACTAGATTCAGTTCACTCTAATTGTTAAATACGAGAGAGACTTACTTTAAGTAGTAGTAGCGGTTGCGCTAAAGAGATTCACACAGTCACCGGTGCTGGCTGCAGGAGAGTCTGTCCGGACAAAATGTCACGAAGAGATGGCGGAGTTGTTTGTTAACACTGATCCGACAGCGTAGATCACGTTGGTGTTTGGGGAGTGTTTTCCTGGAGGTTGAGCAGCTGATGCGGTGATTGAAAAGAGGAGCTGCACGGAAGGCAGGAAATGCTTTGACAAGAGCTGTAAGGTTACTGCAGCACAAAAGATTAACGTAAGCTTTGAAATAAGCTGTTTACTCGAATATATATATTCTTAGTTCAAATAGTGGCTTCCAGCATGTGCTACAATGCCTGTAACACAAAACATTAACAAGCAACAATATGTTACCTGGGGCGTGTTTAAATAAGCAGCACAAGGAAAAAGAACCATGCCCCTTGTTAAAGAGACAGTAGCATGACATTATGTTTGTGTGATGAACTCTGATTGGCCGTTCCTTAATGTTTCATATCTTAGTAACTTCCATAAACATACCTCCTGGGGGTGCTGTTACTACATTTTTCATGTAGACTTATTTGTAATTCATGGGACTGTTATGCGGATATGTGTGACGCAGATTTAATATACGTGAACCATTAAATATTAATATATTAAGTTTACATTTGATCTCTATTTGATTTTTAGTAAATATAATCCAGTCACATTTAATATCGATCATGTTATTTAAGACAAATATTTTTTAATAATAAAAAGTAAACATTGTATGTATTGTTTATTAAATAAATATCGTGACTCATTGTGAAGTATTGACGTTGCTCTATAAAATGTATTTATAATGCACATCGATTGTGTGCTAGTGCGTGACATTAGAATAGAATTTTTAAAGATGCAAATCTCATGTTGCAAGATACGTTTACCACGCTATATTTCGGAAATGCGTAATTTGTATTTATAATGGACGTAACTTGTATCAAATGTTTTTAAATGTTAAACTACACATTTCTTCATTATTAGTAAATAAACCTCGAGCTTGTATTTGTCTGAACTGCTCACATATGTTATTGGGCAATGGCGTATTTATTTTTAAAGGGACATTACACACCAATATTTTCTTTCATGATCCGGAGAGAGAATACATTTTTTAAATTTAAAATGTAACTCAATCTATTTAGATTAGTCTTTAGATATCCTTTACAGAAGAAATAGCAATGCACATGGTTGAGCCAATCACACAAGGCATCTCTGTGCATCCACCAATCTTCAGCTACTGAGCATATCTACATATGGTTGTAAAGGAAAGTATATCACAATAATGAAGGAAATTAGATAATATAAGTACATTTTAATGTTTACATCCTGAAAGAAACGCTTTTGAATTTCTGTCCCTTTAATGAGCTAATATGCAATCTTTAAATGTAACAAAATACATCTGTCTAAACATTGTAAATATGCATTGTTGCCCACCCACAAACAAGTAGATATTTCCCAGTAATGCTTTGCTGATCATAAACCTATGCATCTCCATTTCTCAAACTTAGGATAACATGAGAATAAAGCATATTTGTATTAGCTTCTGTATTGTTTGCCCCACTGTGAATGAAATATCTTCCAATGGCTGTATTTATACAGCTTTACCTTAAAGGGACATTAAGCTATATGTTCTTTCCTAATTTAGATGGATAATACAATGTTAGAAAAAACATCAAATATAGTTCTATTATCTCATTAGCTTTTATCTCTTGATATTATTTCCTGAAAATCATATCTAGATAGGCTCTGTTGCTGCTGATTGGTGGTTGAACATAGATGCATTGTGTCATTGTCTAACCCATGTGCATTGCTATTTCTTTAACAAAGGATATCTAAAGACTGAATCTAATTAGATCATAGAAGTAAATAAAAAAATTTTTAAAAGATTTGTATTATCTCTCTGAATAATTAAATTACATTTTGGTTTTAATGTCCCTTTAAGGACAAAACCATTAGGAATATGTGGAATTAACATTGTAGAAATAAACTAAACTAAAGGGGAATGGAAATACCTATAGATATGTGATATCTATCCAACAGGTAAAGAGTATAATTGCTAGAAATTATCTTTTGATATATCTATAGTTAACTGACCCTTCAAATAACTCCACTAGAGCTAAAAATTAACTTACGTTTTATGTAAAGATAATTTTTTAACATATTACCTTAAAAATAATTAAAGCCGAATAACCTATATTTAGTGTAAGAATGTTTTTGGATACCTAAGAAAGATTATAGAGATTAGAATGTAAATCTAACTTTAAACTACACTGTCACTTTAATGTAAGTTAAACACTTTCATTTCTTAAAAGTGAAATGAACAAAGTTGTTATGTATAATTTATGCTACATATCCTCGTCATAAACATTTTATGATTTTAACATCTATAAATCACACAATTAAAGGATAGATGGATGTATTTAACTCCAACTTAAATTTTGTAAGATACTTGACTTTAACATTATCTGAATAAGCTGTGTTGATATTTTTCATTCAATACATTAAACAAAATTAGTATATTTGATATCAGGCATGTGCTTGTAAAATAGATGACTTTAAGAGTCATGGAACTAATATTTTGTTTACATGTCAGAATATTAGATGGATATATTTCTTCTTATCTTACTGTGATAGAGCTATGTCTCAAAAATATGTATTTATAAAAAATTACATAGAAAAATATATAGTATGAAAATAAATTTATTTACAAAAAAATAAAAATAAAATAGGGAATTCATCACAGATGAAACTCTGAAAAAGAAAGAAAATAAATATTAAAAACATTAGTCATTTAGGTTATTTAATGAACACGTTTTAACATATTCATGAAATCTAATATTTGTTAAATCATCTTGTGTCTATGCTCCAACATGTATTTTTTGTCTTGAAATCTATATCTATCCATAATTGGAAATTAATCCCATTATATTGTCTAATCAATAGCTGAATTACACATTAGCATTTAAAATTAGCCAAAATAATGCATATCAATTTTTGTAAATTTTTTAAATTTGATTGTATGAAGAACATAATTGAATGTAATATTTCATGTCCCTTCAAATAATATACCTAAATATCAACTATAAAATGTATCCTTTGTCTGATTGGTCAGAATCTGAGTCCTCTCTAGCACAAAGTAGGGGTAATGTATATATTGTAATATAGGACATGTATATATTCCTAATTCTTTGAACATTCTTCCTCCTATGATTATTAAATAGCATGCATTGTGCAAACTAACCTGGATGTATGGTCTTTGAAAGGCAATTATCTTCAAAATATCAGTTTATCTTCATTGGGTGTCTTATTCATCATTTTCAAAATAGAGGATTGTGAAATACCATCTAAAAAACAAATATAAAATTAAATCTAAGTGTCTCCAATAGGATGCATCCATAGTCTTGTTCCATAGAATTGTTGCTACTTACCATGTGAACGTGTCTTTGTATGGTTTTCAAGGTCAGCACATTTGAAAGACAATGCCACAGACATGATCACATTGGTATTCTTCACTTTCAGTCTGGGATTCTTCACTTTCAGTGTTGAATTCTTCACTTTCAGTGTTGAATTCTTCACTTTCAGTCTTGAATTCTTCACTTTCAGTCTTTAGATGAAGTCATCTCCCTAATGGAAGTAATAGAAGAAAAAGTGTAAATCAAATAATTAATAAAAGTCTATCTATCTATTGGGTTCTTGTAAAGCACGGCTATTCACCCGTAAGGGTCTCAAGGCGCTGAGGGTTGCAGTTCAGTCGAAGAGCCAGGTCTTGAGGTCTTTCTGAACTTAGTTAGGGCGGTAGCTTGTCTGAGGTGCAGCGGGAGGGTGTTCCAAGTCTTGGCTGCCAGATGAGAGAAGGATCTGCCTCCTGCTGTGGTTTTCCTGATGCGGGGGATGACTGCGAGGTCTTGGTCAGCCGATCGAAGTTATCTGGCAGGGGTGTAGAAGGTAACGCGGTTGTTCAAGTATTCGGGATCGATGTTGTGGAGGGCCTTGAATGCATGGGTGAAAAGCTTGAAGGTTATTCTTTTGTTGATGGGGAGCCAGTGCAGGTTCCGCAGGTGAAGTGTGTTGAAGCATGCAGAAGAAACGGCGTTGATTTGCCGGTTCATGGAGAGTGATGAGTCCAGGATGACGCCTAGATTTCGTGCATGGTTGGTGGGGGTTGGAGGGTGTCTGAGGGCTATGGGCCACCAGGAGTTATTCCAAGCGGATGTGGTGGGACCGAGGAGGAGGACTTCGGTCTTGTCTGCATTCAGCTTTAGGCAGTTGTAGCTCATCCAGGTGGCGACTGCTGTCAGCCCTTCGTGGATGTTTCTCTTGGTGGTGGTGTGGTCACTGGTGAGTGAGATGATTAGCTGGGTGTCATCAGCATAGGAGACGATGTTGAGGTTGTGTCGTCGGGCGATGGCGGCGAGAGGAGCCATGTAGATGTTGAATAGGGTGGGGCTCAGCAAAGAGCCTTGGGGTATACCACAGCTGATTTCTGTGGGCTTGGAGGTGAAGGGTGGGAGTCTAACTTTCTGGGTTCTGCCGGTGAGGAAGGAGGTGATCCATTCCAGGGCTTTGTCGCGTATGCCAGCATCGTGTAGTTGTTTGTGGAGGGTGAGGTGGGAGACAGTGTCGAATGCTGCTGAGAGGTCTAGGAGAATGAGGGCGGAGGTCTCTCCTCGGTCGAGTAGGGCGAGGATGTCGTCTGTGGCGGTGAGGAGGGTGGTTTCGGTGCTGTGGTTGCTCCTGAAACTGTATTGGGAGGGGTCCAGGGTGTGGTTGGCTTCGATGTAGTCAACGAGTTGCGCGTTGATGGACTTCTCAATGACTTTGGCCGCAAAGTGGAGCAGAGAGATTGGGTTCTTCGGATCTTCGGGGTCAGCCGTGGGTTTTTTCAGTAGGGGTTTTAATTCTGCGTGCTTCCAGTCATCCGGGAAGGTGCCGGTTTCGATGGAGCAGTTGATGGTGCTGCAGAGCTCGGGGTGATGATGTCACCCGCTTTGTTGAAAATGTGATGTGGGCATGGGTCCGAGGGTGCTCCGGAGTGGATCGATCTTATGATTCTGATGGTGTCCTCTGTGGTGAGGGGGCTCCAGATGGTCCGTTGGGGGTAGGCGGTGGTGTATTTGGGTGAGGTACTGGTTGGAGTTGGTGGGTAGGCAGTGGTGGGTGAGTTCTGGGGCGCGAAGCTGTCATCAATGTCGATGATCTTGCGGTGGAAGTACATTGCAAGGTTATCGCAGAGGTCCTGGGAGGGCGGGATGTCGTTGGTGTCGCTGTTGGGATTGGAAGATTCCTTGATGACTGTGAATAGCTCCTTGCTGTTGTGGACATTGGCATTGATTCTATCTTGGATGGCTGTCTTCTTGGTGGTTTTTTTTTTTTTTTTTATATTTTTATTGAGGAATTTCAATATGAACATCTCCAAATACAGTACACTATAGATAAGTTACATATAGAATAACTCTTATGAGTCAGTACATAGTATTCTAGGCATATGAGTATATAAAAATACAACTTAAATTTCAGTCTAGCCATATATGAAAAGTGAAACACACTTATATAATGCAATTAAATATTATATACGGTTAGTACTCAGAGCCTATAACATCCTCATTTTTATTTATAATAGGGAAAGGAATATTAATGACCGCTATATTATAACCGATATAAAACAAGTAACAGAGAAAATTTCGATGGAATCTGCGTTCCTTTGTTTACTCAGTAAACAAAAACGGGGGGGGGGGGGGGGGGGGGCGGAGCCAAAATAATAAGACCTATAATCGCAGGAAGACAGGGGTCTGTAATCTGTTTGTGGTTCTCAGTAAAATATTGCCTTAACTTATTCTATGTCCCAACGCTGTGATTGGGAGGAACATATATGAAACTATAAAACTTACTAAAACTACTGTATCCACCTGCTGTAGGGGTATAGAGTAAAAATCTGGACACAGTATAGTTGTATCATGAGAGGTAGGATTTTTAGGGTACATATCAAATGGAATCCAGCCAGTGCTTAGTTATGCTATCTGTTTCACATTGTCTTATAGGATAGCGGTAGCACATAGTATGAACAGGGTGTTGCTATAAGTGCTCCCCCCAATATATCAGGGTTGTACGCGTAGATGGGCTAACCTGGCGCCTAGGATAGCCCTATAAATAACTTAGTACTTACTACTGTTAGTTATACAACAGATCAGCTTGGGGAATTGAGTACCCATCTCACACACTGCAGAAGAGATTTCCATTCTGCCAGACATAAAACAAAACTCTATAAAAATCTGTACCTATAGTCCTCCTACTAGTTATGCTATACACGCCATCACAAAGGTATCAAATACATACAAAAAAAACAAAACTGTAATAAACCATCAACCTGTAGTCTAGAGATAGTTGTCATCAAAAGGGGTAATGGGAATGAAATAGTTTGCAGTTTGAACATTTCAAACATAATGGGAGTCACATCTATACCTGCAAATAGAATAGCGAAGTTCTTAACATATTTTGTATAATAATATAAACTGTAATAAGTGGGAATAAGCAGATATTAAAATATTCACACATAAAAAAGCAACTTTTTTCTCTTTTTCTCTCTCAATGTGCATAACAGTCAGACAGCAGTGGAATATACTCCTAAATATAGTATAAAGCTGCTTCATTTATTTCAGATATCTTAAGTGTATGAGGTGACAGTACCTAAGCCAACCCCCCATATATAGACATCTGACTAACTAGTAAACCCAGTGTTATGATTATATTTAGCTATAAATCTGAAGGGTACTGGATTTCGCCTAATGTGTCTAGAAGTGAGCATAGCTTCATATTGAGTTATATATAGTTACATATAAGCCTATTACAGATAACCAAAAATTATATCTCACCAAGTATAACCTTGCAGATTAAAAAATAAAGAATCCAGGCATAATACATACCATAGTATATACCAGATACTGGCTCAAGATGCCTGGGGGAATTTCTGAGGGTCCCAAAAATGGTCTAAATCTATACTTATAACATGTGATTATATGTAGCAAATCTGAATTCCCAGGACAATTAGTCTAGAGGAAAATAAGAGTAATTACACAGTGACTTTGGCTGCCAGACCACATAAATTTGCCGTGTAGATCAGGCTGTAACTGGACTTTGACTCCCCTCTAGTGGTGGTAAATGGTAATAACAGCTTGTATCAGGACATTTTATATTTAAGATTTACAGTAATCTCGCCGCAACTGAGGGAGAAGCAGGAAAGGCAAGAAAAAAAACTAACTGATAGCATAGTAGGAGGGTGAGCTTATACATTGCTTGGTGGTTTTGATGAGGTGGTGGTGGGTAGTGATGGCTTCTTTGTAGGCTGTTTTATTTGAAGGGGTCTTGCTGGATCTCCAGGTCCTTTCCAATCGCCTGCAGTGGCGTTTGGAGTCCTGGAGGACAGGGGTGAACCAACTAGCCTTGTTGGTGGGTTGGCGGTTGGACGGTTTCTTGAGAGGGGCAAGGGTGTTGGTGTAGTCTGTGAGCCAGTGGTGGAGGTTGCGGGCGGAGGAGTTGGCATCTGTGGAGGTAGCTGGGGGGCACTTGTTCAGGGTGGAGTGCAGTTGGTCATCGGTGATGTTGTTCCAGTTTCTGCAGGGTGGGTGGTGCTGCCGGAGGTTTGTGGTGGGTTTGTTGAAGGAAAAGTGTATGCAATGGTGGTCGGTCCAATGGAGTTCGGTGATGTGGTGACTGAGATGTGGTTGCCTGCAGAGAAGATAGGGTCGAGGGTGTGTCCAGCTAAGTGGGTTGGGGAGCTGACGAGTTGCTTTAGTCCGATGTGTGTGACTTAGTTCTGCCTCCCCCCCCCCCACCATTTCTGAAACTATTTAGTTCACTAGCTTACTAAGCATGTGTAGCATCTTGTGTTATGTTCTATCTATCAAGTGTGAAGCTGAGTCATACATTGTGCAGACCTAACCTCTGGTGTATGACTTGGAATATGACTTGGAAGCATATAGTATTGCTAGAGGATCCCTTTCTGACTATCCAAAAATCTAGTAATGTGTAAACTAAATACTACATTTTAAAATGTATGCCATATGATGGCTGATTGTGCAAAATTCCCCCCACCCACAGTCCATACATTGTTTATACTTACCATCTGATGTTGTCTTTGAAAACCAGATGGCAAAGTCATTACAGGACCCAATGCAAGAATCATCTGATGTTTAAATTACCTATGATAATAATAATAATATTAAATTATATTTTGTTATAAACATTTGATGAACAATCCTAACATATTTGCACAATTCTCTACTTCTCATTTCCCTAAAATTCACACATATTCACAATGCTCCTATATAACTTCAAGTATTTACCGTCTGAAGTGGCGGTTGATGATGTTTGCTCTGACATTGTGCCCCTCGTCCCGGAATGGCCCCTCTAAAACAGGGCCATCCTCCTCATCTTGGAGGAGGTCTCGGGGTGCCTGGACGGCCTGCAGCATCCCGGCCTGCTGAGCAATGTTATGCAGGATGTTCCAGGCTTAAACGATCTTCGCCACCTTACTAGGGCTGTATTGGAGGGCTCCTCCAGACCTGTCCAGGCATCGTAACCGCATTTTGAGGAGCCCAAACATCCTCTCCACTACAGCCCTAGTCCGCTTGTGCTCCCAATTGTAGGGATCCTGGGCCTCATCCGTGGGATTACACAATGGCGTAATGATCCAAGGCCGGCTCATGTAACCCGAATCACCTATAAATAATAAACATAACAAAATGACAAATATTAAAAATATAGTTTAAATTATTATATTAAAAGACAATTCATTTGTGTACACGAAAATCCCCTAAAATAGACATTTGCTGAAAGACAATTAGATGGTTGAAGCGCCCATTTAAGCTAGGACATGCTACATATCTGTTTGGAGCTAAAACTAGACATTTGCAGAAATACAATTAAATGGTTAAAGCGCATTCTCTATCTGCCCATTTAAGCTAGGACATGCTACATATGCGTATTTCGCATAAACCAGACATTTGCTAAAAGAGAAAGAAATGGTTAAATTGCATCCTAGAGCTGCCCATTTAAACTAAGACATGCTACATATCTGTTTGGAGCTAAAACTAGACATTTTCAGAAAGACAATTAAATGGTTAAAGCGCATTTTCTATCTGCCCATTTAAGCTAGGACATGCTACATATCTGTTTGGAGATAAAACTAGACATTTGCTGAAATAGAAAGAAATGGTTAAATTGCATCCTCGAGCTGCACATTACACAAACACAACTGTTTTTGAAGACTACAGTGGCAATTGTCTAATTAACCATGTTGTGCACAAATACTCACCAACGAGCCACCCAGGGGGAAACTGTCTGGCCTCAAACTGCCGCCACAGGGACGACTGTCTGAGGATGCGGGCATCATGACAAGCCCCACCAAAATTCGCACACACGTGCATAATCCGCATCCGTGTGTTGCAAACAAACTGCACGTTGAGACTATGGAAGTTTTTGCGATTTCGGAAGGGCAAGTCATCTTCTGGAGCACGCAGCGCAATGTGGGTGCAATCTATTGCTCCCAAGACATTGGGCATTTGCGCTATTGCAAAGAATTCCCTCTTCAGGCACCTCCAATCACCATCATTTTGAGGGAATCCTATGTAACGCTTACTGATTCGTACCATGGTGTCCAGAAAGTTGTCAAAAACCACAGAGAAGGTACCCTGAGACAGCCCATGCATGTACCCCTCTCCGGATTGAAAACTTCTGGAGGCCAGGACGTGTATGCAACTTAGGATCTTGGTCATGCCAGGGATTGCAGTCCGCATACGTTTGCGTGGCTCCATATGAGGTTTAAGAACATTGTAAAGGCTAATGAGCTGTTCTCGATTGAGCCTATACTTGTCATAAACCTCGAAGTCGCTCATATTATCCAAGTTGGGCCTCACCCTGTGAACAGGAGGACCTCTAACCAGACGAGCCCTACGTCTCTCTTGGAGACGCTGAGCCCGCCTGATTCTATTGAACACAACTCGTGCAACAGCACCAGTACCAACTAACTGCAGATCATTCATATTTGCCAAGCTAAGCAGCACAAAGCCAAACAGCAGAGGAAACACACAAGGAGTAACAAGGTATGCAAAAACACAAAAGCGATTTGATACAATGTCGATCACAAGGGACGCTTTGGCCATGTTGTTTGGGGGATTTATAGTGCAATATGTCCAATGGTAGCGTGTTCGTAATGATTGCTGATTGTATACACTTGATTGTATGTGAGCGGTGCAAATGCTTTCAAAGTGGGCATTATTTTAGGTGTTTGCTGAAATTTTGTTTCCCCCCAATGAATCGTAATGTGAAAGTGTAAAATCTAACATATACAGTGCACCTTCGTGATGTTTGTTCATATGCGTAATAAATACTTATTAAACACGATGTTATAGTAAAAACCACACGTCCATGCTAACATGAATGAAAGTGCATACTTGTGTATAATGTGTGCATAGACATGGCATAGAATCTGATCGATCAATGTTGCTGCAATATTGTTTAAAAACGATAAAGATAAACGGCTGACATCTGTAATATTCTATATATGTGATTTGCGGGATGTCAATATTGTTTGCGTCCCATTGAAATCGCAATAATAATGAAGATCTTCCGGCTGACATCTATAACATTCTATATATAAGTGATTTGCGAGATGTCAATATTGTACGCGTCCCATTGAAATCGCAATAATAATGAAGATCTTCCAGCTGACATCTGTAGTATTGTATATATAAGTGATTGGCGAGATGTCAATATTGTACACGTCCCATTGAAATCGCTATAATAATGAAGATCTTCCAAACTCTCGTTTACGTATATGTAATATTGTAGTATTGAGTGAGAAACTTCTGAAAGGGGCGATACAGTCCCAATGCTGTAATCTGTATGGTTGAAGACATTTTAGCAACCTGCCTGTCTAGCTAGCAAATCTTCATTATGTTGTTGTATTTTACAACATTGTTATAGTGTGCTGATTAAAAAGATAAATGTGGAGGCGGAGCCAGCTGCGGAACAGAACAGACGCATAGAGAAGGAGCTCCTGAGCTAGAATGGCATTTAACTAACTTTATTGACTAAATGAAGGATCTACTGATCTATTATTTTGTGTCGACAGTCTAGTAGCACCTAGGAGAAATATATTCGGATAAGGAGAGCTATATTGTGCAATCTACGGATCGATACACTGAGGCCTGAAGAGAACAGCCATTTTTTGCACCACATGGAGCATCACAGCCAGACACTATGGAGGAGCTGTATAGCAGAATGGATGCGGCACTAAACGATGTTGAGAGAAAGCTTGTTCTCTTGATCAGGAGTTATAACTCTCCTCAACCTCTACCTGAAACGGAGCAAGTGTGCATGGAAACAGGCCATTCGCTCACTGCTGACAACGGGGCAGTGGCGAAACCAATGGAACTTGTATCCTGCTCCACTTCGGGAGTGTTATTATCGAAAGAGAGAGCAACAGGAGTCTTCATATCTGTCCTACAGACACCCACCCTCTACATGGCCAAGACTCTGGTTGCCCCAACACACATGGCAGTTGAACCCGGGAGTGGCAGTCCTAGCGAGGTGCTACAGTTTGGCGAGACTGGCTTGTATACCGCTTAGTCTGCTAATTCTACATCGGATGGCTTGCAGGAACCCTCGACTCTTCGCAGCGCTTGGGTACATACATTCTTCTTACTGAGTCCTCCCTCCGGGGGTTTCCATGTTGGTGAGATTGAACAGAGTCACATGAAACATGGGTGCATGTTCCCTGCTTTGAAATTGCGGTCTTTGGGCTATCTGAGACTATGGCAGCCATATGAGCTGAAAATAGGAGTCGGCTAGTGCCATTTTCACCTAGCTTCACGGATGACAGATCCACCCTTATTAGCCTTTACGCTGGTTATGAGCAACGGACATTGATAGTGGACTTTTGCATTCATGTTTTAATTTGGTAAAAGAGTTTATAACCTGTTTAGTATGCTATTTTTATGTTATGTTTTCATGGTTACTGGTCATTTATTCTTAAGCCCATAAGATTATTCAGTGTTGCACTATAGAAAATGTAAAATATTTTCTGCTTGATTTAAGTCCCTGCATCTTCACACTGAGTCTGAACAAAATTCCAACTACGATACTTTAGATAAATTATCCATTTAAATACTCTAGGCCTAGTTTCACATAATCTGTATATATCTCTAGGAATCTTTTTGATTTTTTTCTCCATTATGCAGAGGGGACAGTGGCACCTCACCGGGTACATACAATATGCTATTATGACTACTGGGGGTTTTCTGCCACAGTTGAGAATTATGTTTCTGTTGGGGGGGTATAGGGCCCGTGCCCTCACGACAGATTTGCAGCTTATATGAATGCTTCCAGTATGTATTGCTTCTTATGGGACTAATATAGTTGTACTTATGGTGACTCTAATAAGGCGACCTGGGTAGATTCCTGATATAATCTTCTGACCTGATTAGTTTTCCTGAGGGAATGCTGGTGAATTTATCTCAGCCTCGGAGAGGTGAAGTAGGTTAAGACATGCAAGATTTAACAATTCTAGTAGATATATTATGGCCGATGTTATATGGAACTTTATATTATTATATGTTTGTTCTGAATAGTTAGTTAGAGGGTTTATGTACGTTGAAGTTATATGATGTTTATCAAAAAGAGTTGATTCATTGTGTGTTCTAGCTTCATACCTTTACTCGTCACATCTGCTGGAAAATTGCAGGCATTACAGTGAAAACATGCTATAGACCCTCTGCATTATGATTAGTCCCGCCTCCCCCAATTTTACTGCTTACTGGTTAAGTGTAAGGGCGCAGACCCCAATTGAAACTCCCTAAAATTATATCTAAGTGTGATTATTTATAAATGTTTTGATATATTCCCCCATACCCTATAAAACTTAGATGAGGTATTGCCCATATAAGTTTGCTTTCCCAAAATAGGACATCCATATCAGTGAAGTAAATTAGATGTGAATAATGTTATATTTATTTGTTTTTATAGGAATAGGTAGTAGAATATATAAATGAAAATGAGGTCTCATTTTTATAATTCAATTTAAGGGACAGATTGTTAGAGCGAGTAATGTTACTGATACAAGTTTATAACTTAAGCAGTTAGCTATGATTAGCTCTTGGACCAGAGATATGTTAAACTTGAGCTGCCATGGTATTCAATGTTGTGCAAAATTATACCACAGTCTTTCTGCAGATGTCCTTTTCTTTTTGTTTATTGCAGTCTTATCTCTCATTGTAACATGTTCCCTGAGAAAATTAGAATTTTCAATGTATGACATGTGATTTGAAAATCTCAATAAAAATAGAATTAAAAAAAAAGATAAATGTGTGCTTTGTTGTTGTTTGATGCTAGTTATGTACATATATGTATGTATTGTGATTCTTTCCCACATATGCTGATTTATATAAAGCACTATAGCATTGTTGTTCCTTCCCAAAAAGTGACAGCTGTAATATTTTCTAATGATCTGTTCTTATTGTACGTAATTCCTAATGGTATATTATGTGTGAATCGTGATGTTAAAGGGACACTAAATCCATATTTTATGTTTCATGATCATAGAGAGAATCTAATGTTAAGCAACCTTCCAATGTAGTTGTATGATGTAAATGTGTTCATTGTTTATATGTGTTTTTTGGCCATAATATCAATGCACATGTATGAGTCAATGACAAAAGGCATGCATATGCATCCATCAATCATCATGTGTTGAGCCTATGTAGATATGCTGTTCAGCATATGAGTTAAATAAATGAAATGTTATAATAGAGGGAAATGAGATGTGTTTACAATTGTCTACTGTTTGTGAATAATGAAATGTAAAAATTATTTTTCTGTCCGTTTAAATATGATGTAATTTTTCAAAAAGATTTTGTATTGGTGATGGTGATTTGTAGTTGATGTAATTTAAATTTCTATAACAATTTGATGTTGTAGTGAATTTAACACAAGTAAAAGCCATAAGTCCATAGGGAAATAGTAATTTCTTGATCTATTTGTCATAGCGGGACTAACACAAGAAAGAATGAGTTAGTTTCACAATTGTAACCCTGGTATTACGAGTTTTCTTGTCTACGCATTTTACGTGCACGAGCACGTCTTCCCCATAGAAGTCAATGGAGGAGAAAAATTTGTTGAGAAATAAAATCCAAACATTTGTTTTGAGCGTTAAAGAGTGAGTGACGTCATGTTCTGGTGTGAAAAAGTAGCTAAATCGTGTTTATTTCCTAATAAAAATCTGTTTTGTGTAGGTAATGTGCTGTATATTGTTTGTATGTATCGATTAGTGTATGTATGTGATAATATTAGTAGTTAGATGTAGCTATATGAGTGTATGTTCCCGTCTGTCTATGTAAGTCAATGGAAAATGGATTTGTGTGGCTTTTTTTTCAAACACCCGAGATCTCGTAACTTTGATCCACTCTATTTTGACATGAAAATGTAAAATCTCAAAAATAAATATTGTGTAGTGGTTTTATGAGTGTAGGGGTACTTTGTGTAATGTTTTTGAAGTGATTCGTGAATGTTTTTGTTAGCGGTATATGATTAACTACTGGGTCTGGGTTTACGTTAATGATTTGAGCGGAGATGGATATTTTTGTGGCGTTACGGAAACTCGTAATACCGGCGGTAGGGAAAAACCAGCGTTAGGAGGCTTTTTCACGCATAACGCACAACTTGTAATCTAGGTGTGCGTTCTTTTAATTTGACAGGTAAGTTTTAATTTAATTTAAGATAGGGAAATTATAATTTTAATGTAAAATTAGGGGGCGTTAGGTTTAGGGGTTACTAGTTTAATTTAGTTTATTGCGATGTGGGGGGCTTTCGGTTTAGGGGTTAATAGTTTACTTTAGTATATTTTGTTGTGGGGGGCTTGCGGTTTAGGGGTTAATAGGTTTATTATAGTGGCGGCGGTGTAGGGCTTAATAACTTTAGTACAGTGGGGGCGATGTGGGCGGATGGCAGATTAGGGGTTAATAATATTTAAATAGTGTTTGCGATGCGGGAGGGTGGCGATTTAGGGGTTAATTTGTTTATTATAGTGGTGACAATGGCGGGGAGCGGGGAATAGGGGTTAATAATTCTTTTTAGTTAAGGTGATGTTGGGAGGGGCAGATTAGGGGTTAATAAGTTTAATATAGTATTTGCGATGCGGGAGGGCCCCGATTTAGTGGTTAATAGGTAGTTTTTGGGTGTTTAGTGTACTTGTGAAAGTTTAGTTATGAGTTTTACGTAACAGTTTTGTAGCGTAAAAGTCATAACTACTGCTTTTAGATTGCGGAACGGATCTTGTCGGTATAGGCTGCAACGCAAGCTTTTTAGCCTGACCGCAAAACTCGCAATGGCAGCCCTATGGAAGTCCCATGAAAAAACTTAATTTTTACCTTTGCGGGACTGACGTTGCGGTACAGGCTAAAAGGCTTGCGGTACAGCTTATGCGGTACAGGCTAAAAGGCTTGCGGTACAGCTTATGCGGTACAGGCTAAAAGGCTTGCGGTACAGCTCGGCAGACAAGACTTGTAATGGCTGCTGTGCTGTTTTAATGCTGAAATGACCACATAAACGCACAACTTATAATCTAGTTGTATGATAATACAGATAAAAGCAGATCAGTCATGTTTTTATTACCCTTTGTTTGAGAAGGTTACTGTAGTTTGTCCTTGACCCTTTTACTAATGTGTTAATAGGAAGATAGTCCTGGAATGCCTGCAACCCCTGGAGATGATGAGATATTTTGTAGTCTGAAATACTATTTTTTGCAGCCAGGCAGATTAAGAATGATGCTGCTTGTACTGCTGGGTCGCTTCTTGTGTTACTGGATTATCCAGTACCCCTAGGGCAGGGGTAGCCAACTTTTTGCTTTCCATGTGCCAATTTTTTCATGCCCTAGTTCAGATGCACCATACAACACTTGTACCCCCATTCAGTTCTTTAATAATATGTTAATATGGACATCTATAGCATTTTTGCATAAAATGATTTAATATAAAGACAAGATAAACGTTACTTACTTTAATGAGACTTTTGAGTCTAAAATGAATTGCTACGGTTTAGATTTATTCTCAGCAAAACTCATTTCTAGCTATGTTACTTGAATTGCTGTTATAATTTTTTCTATCGGTTATTGGCTCAAGGGAGGTGACTGAATACAGAGAGGGCTTTCACTTTTACTTTACACCCCCCTCTAAGCGGCTGAGGCAGGCGTCCTCACACTTGGGGGTCAATTTATCAAAGGCTTTGCCAGCCTTCTCTCCCCAACAACTGCAGGTTCTCACAAGAGAACCTGAAGTCTGTATTAATGAAACAGCGGTCATCAGACCTCACAAGAGAACCTGAAGTCTGTATTAATGAAGCAGCGGTCATCAGACCTCACAAGAAAATCTGAAGTCTGTATTCATGAAGCCGCGTTCATCAGACCTCACAAGAGAACCTGAAGTCTGTATTCATGAAGCCGTGGTCATCAGACCTCACAAGAGAACCTGAAGTCTGTATTCATGAAGCCGTGGTCATCAGACCTCACAAGAGAACCTGAAGTCTGTATTAATGAAGCAGTGGTCATCAGACCTCACAAGAGAACCTGAAGTCTGTATTAATGAAGCAGCGGTCATCAGACCTCACAAGAAAATCTGAAGTCTGTATTCATGAAGCTGCGTTCATCAGACCTCACAAGAGAACCTGAAGTCTGTATTCATGAAGCAGCGGTCATCAGACACAAGAGAACCTGCAGTCAGTATTTATCAAGCAGTGGTCATCAGACACAAGAGAACCTGCAGTCAGTATTTATCAAGCAGCGGTCATCAGACACAAGAGCACCTGCAGTCAGTATTTATCAAGCAGCGGTCATCAGACACAAGAGAACCTGCAGTCAGTAGTTATCAAGCAGTGGTCATCAGACACAAGAGAACCTGCAGTCAGTATTTATCAAGCAGCGGTCATCAGACACAAGAGCACCTGCAGTCAGTATTTATCAAGCAGCGGTCATTAGACACAAGAGAACCTAAAGTCTGTATTTATGAAGCAGCGGTCATCAGACCACTGCTTCCCTTACCTCTTCTACCCCTCTTAGGTGAGGAATTTCAATCTCCCTGGTCTCGTTCTTGTGCAATGCTTAATTCTGGCAACGGAATTCAGCCCACCAGAGGCAAGCTGTGGTGAACAGGAGCACATACGTACGCCCCTGTCCACCATAGCTTGATAATCGACCTCTTGGAAGCTGGTCTGGTGGAGAGATGCTTGGGTAACAGGCACTGAACACTGTAAATAAGGCTGCAGCAGCTATTACCAGAGATAGCTGAATGCAGAAGCCTTTACCAGGCTCTTGTGCACTGTATAGATCCGGGTAGTGACCGGCCAAGTTGGGGCCGTCAGTTTTGCCCCCTTTACTGGGCTGTGGTGATCGGCGACAAGAGCGTTTATGTAGTGTTTCTACGCTGTGGAGTCCAGCTGGGACAATGGCCATCAGATGCTGGTAAAATTCCCCAGCAATGAATAATGTGTGGGAATGGCTGGAGGTTCAAATTGGCTGGATTGGGTGAAGAAACGGCACAAAGCTTTTCCTCTACATTGTTGCTCAGATGCGCTGCCACTGGAAGCCCCACAAATCAGTTATTGGTTAATACTTTAATGGATTAGAGTATCTAACTGTATCTAATGTATTAGAGTATCTAATGTATTATAGAGTATCAAATGTATTAGAGTATCTAACAGATAATAGAGTATCTAACAGATTATAGAGTATCTAATGGATTAGAGTATCTAAAGGGTTATAGAGTATCTAACAGATTATAGAGTATCTAACAGATTATAGGGTATCTAATAGATAAGATTATCTAACGGATTAGAGTATCTAAAGGATTATAGAGTATCTAATGGATTATAGAGTATCTAAAAGATTATAGGGTATTTAATGGATTAGAGTATTTAACGGATTAGAGTATCTAAAGGATTATAGAGTATCTAACAGATTATAGAGTATCTAACATATTATAGAGTTTCTAATAGATTAGAGAGTATCTAATGGATAAGAGAGTATCTAACATATTATAGAGTATCTAACGGATTATAGAGTATCTAACAGATTATAGAGTATCTAATGGATTAGAGTATCTAACGTATTATAGATTATTGTCATGAATTTTTCCTGACACAACAGATCTCTTATAACATTGAATTTTGTTTTTCTCAGTCTTGCTGACTGAGAAGTTGTATATCAATATGTTTTTTACTATTCAAGGTAGTTTACTTGCCTAGGCCCCAGCTTGTCACTTATTTCTGTAAATAAGTGCAATTTATAACCTTGATGGTAGTCTAGGAATGTTGGGGTAAACATAAATAAAATAAGTATCTTTCTTGAATTTTTTACCCTATATGCGGGAGCCATCTGCTGTCAGAACAATAATATTTCATCAAATTAATTTTATGTTAATTAATGATTAAAATATTATAATTAATTACTCCTCCTAGAATAGAGAATGATGATATATAGGGTCTAGCCCAATTGCAGGTGGTTGTTTTTTCCTGTATTTTGGAACTGATCACATCATACAGTATATGGAGTTGGTAATTTGCTAATCAACCACAGAGGTCTGAGATTATTGGATATAACTGCTGAGGCTGGTTAAGCCTACTCGGACAGACCTATGACCTGACAGCTTGATTCCTGCTTACAAAAGGGGAAGTTGTTTACTTTGGTAATATATGAAATTAAGTCACCTTAACAGTTAAGTCACCTTAACTGTTAAGGTTTACACATTACATTCATTTAAATGTCTTTGTCTATTTAATCAGGCAAATTAATTAATTGTTTTATAGCTTTGTGTTTTTCTTTTGATAATTCCTACCACTTGGTCTTATTAGTCGACAACAATGCCGGGTGAATTAGGAATTGTGAAAAATTATTATCTGACGGTTTGTCATGATTATTAATTTGCCTGATTCTTTGCAATTACCTTAAAGGTTTATAACCAAATATTTAGTTCCCATCAAGCCAATTGCTGTGTTATTTTGATAATATGATTTGATTATTTTTATAGTTTAGTTTCTGCGTTATTCTGTTTTTTCTTGCTAGTTATTATGTTATCGCTTTAATTAATTATTATATGATTGTAGTTTATTTTTCTAGATATATTTTAATTGCTTAGGTTACCATTATATGCTGATTCGTTTTCCAATCGAATCTTTTACTAAAGCTAATTTTTGTTTTATTCATCTGGTGTTGGTATAATTAATAGACTGATGGAAACCAAAAGGATTCAGGTTTTGTGTTTATTATCTTTAACAAGTTATAAGAAAGTGTGTCATTAAAAGTTAAATGCATTACTCCTATCACATAATATACTTCTATACATAAAGGTAATATCATAAACATCTTGGAGCACAGCGGAGAGTTGAAATAGTGTATTGATTGCCGATTTTGTTGTTTTCTTGTGGAAATAATTAGTATTAATTACGTATTTTCTTGCAATTGTATTTCTCCTTTAAGTGAAAAGCAGACTTGAGTTTGTTTTGCTGTCCTTGTGTTATTTTGAGAAGAGATAACATTTTGGCTGTTGTCCCGGATAGGAAAATTTGTATTTTGCAGTTAAAGCTACAGTAGTTTATTTGAGTATTTGATTAAAATGTCTGTGTTTGGGGATGTTTTGGTCATGATATTAGGTCCCTTTTGGGTAATTCTCATTCCGTATCTGATGCTGATACAGCGGAAGTTGTGTGAAATAGAGTTTTACATCAACTCTTTCGTAAAGTTAAATCAAAGCATTATTTTGAGAATTAGTATCTGGATTTAAAGACAATGATCCATGACCCAAAATATGTTTTGCGTGATAACCCTTATGGTTATATGGCAAAATTATTAGAATTTTTAAAAATACGAATATAAGCAGCGCTATAAACAGTGCCCCTATGTAGCCAAACTGAAAGATCTGCCCCTCAAATGCAGAAAGTATATGACCTCGATAAGTTATAATTTATAGTTGGCGCTCCTAAGAGACAGAATGTTCTCTCAAGAGCTGGGACAAAAATATAAATAAATGTGATTTATATATGTATATGTATAAATTGATTATTTAAGAGCTAATGTATGAGTGCGAGAAGAAGAGTGAGAAAAATTACTTGGTTTTAGATACAATATTTGAACAATGTTTAAAATATATATATAGGTACCTCTGTTGGTTAATAAAAGGAAGACTATTTTTGAAAAGAAATTGTCTCTTAAAAAACAATAATTATTTATTTTCATAAAAACTATGATAAAGGTGATATATTAACTGGTGGTGATGAATGATATATAAACAATAAAAGGGGGGGCGGAGCGTGCGGGCGTCCAAGATGGTAGCACCACACTAGAGCTCCGACGACGGCAGCAACGAAGACCCACTCCGGGATCAGCCTACACTGAGCAGATCGCTCAAAAAGTGCCCATAAGCCCTGTGGCAAATGCTTACAGCACTCTGAGACCCCTGACAGCGGGCGGGAGCCGGCTACACAGACCCGTGGAGGACCACATAGGCCGCAAACAGCGCCCCGCCTCATGAGACGTCCTTTCCAGAATAGCCCTGGGACTCAGCCACATACCCGCAGTGAGTGTTCAACTGAAGGGATTAGCGGGGACACCTTTAGCACCTCCGACACCTTGAGCAACAGAGTTATCGCTACTTGAGCAGCTCTTCTTCCTCCCTGCCTCTGACTCAGCATCTGAGGGGTAAGACAACATGGCGGCCGCTACACTCACCCAGCCACTCATGAAAAGATCCAGTAACAATGCGACCCGACTCCTCATATAAATATAGCTTAAAGAGTCACATTGAACTTTCAAATGTCCCTTATTACTTAATGCCAGACTAAGTCTTTCATCTCATATCATAAGCTTTGGGAAGATATAAACGCTTTCCCTTCTTATTTATTTTTCTCCTGACCCTGGCAAGCACCAACACTTATATATGTGCTTCCTACTACTGCAGCTGCTTTCTGCTTCGACTACACACTTGCACTATTACTGTCCTAACCCAATGGTCTAAATTTGTCCCGCCAGACAATACAATTATTCTCAGAGGGACACTGTTACAAACCATACTGCCTGCAACTCACTCTCTTGAACTTTAAGCTCTGCCCAGCTTAGACTCCCTCGTGGGAGCCTTGGCCATAAGATGGCGCTTTGCAGAAATACCAAAATGGAGAAAAATCAGAAACAAAGCACAACCCCCAGCGCAATGAACACTTTCTTTAAAAGTACTGATAGAAAGAAAAAGGCAGAAACCTCCCAAGCACACAGCGAGGATGAATATCATTCTGATAACCCTGATGATTCACAGCTGCCACAATCCTCACCAAACAGCATTTCGCGGGGTGAAGACAGCCCGGTCATTATGAGAGCCATAGAGGAGTTAATAAATCAAGTCAAATCATGCATTAAAAGTGAGTGCGCCGACTTAAAGAGAGATATTAATGAGCTGGGCTTCCGCGTGGAGGCCTTGGAAGATGACAGAGAGGAATGGGCAAAAGAAATGTCTGGCATGTCCAACGCTTTAGAAGATCAGAGCACACAGATCAAAGAGTTGGAAAATAAGTGGACGAATGGAGAATAGGGCCACGAAGGAACAATCTCCGCATTAGGGGTGTGCCCGAGTCCGTGAAGGGTGAAGACATTCATGATCATCTCCAAAATATGTTTCAATCTTTAGCAATAGCTGATCAACGCGTAATAGATGCAGTGCCTCTGGAGAGAGCTCATCGCTCTTTGCGTCCCAAACCTAGCGATAATCAGCCCCCCTAGAGGACATTGTAATTTGCTTCCAAAGCTACAGAGACAGGGAGAAAATTTACCAGCTTGCAAGGTTACAACCCAATTTTTCATACATGGGCGGAAAAATTCAGATTTTTCAGGACCTGTCCGCCAGGACACTCCAAATCAGAAAAGAATATGCTCCTCTTACATCCCATCTCCGCTCCATAAAGATCCCATACAGGTGGGGTTTTCCAGTCTCCCTGCAAGTTATCAAGAACGGGAAACGATATGAATGCTTGAATCCATCTCAGGCGGCGAATTTTTGCAAGCAGCTGGGCCTTCCCCCAATGGAGACCCAGGTTCCTAGCCCTACCACTACTAACCCACCTCCACCACCACGACCACAAAGAGGACTATGGTCCGAAATTGCGAGCAAATGAAGTAAGAAGACGGACAATCCTGAAGTCCCTAAATCTCAAGATGTTACCTGATAAGGTGCCTGACTCTGTGGAATCAACAAAACCTGTGAGTACGGTACTTGTGACTTCCTCCCAAATGTTTAGAACTGAAGCCAATCCTACTCACACATACCTCACTTGGTATTGCTTTTAGACCTGAGGCTACAACTCTGTGAGTATGAAACAGAGGCCCCTGGGAGTGGAGTCCGTGTTATCCATGCAGACTCCAAACTCAGTGACTTTTCTTATGTCTGGAAATTTGAACAACCCAGAGATGGGAATTACCAGCGGTTCCATACTTGAGACTTAATTTACAATACTTTCCCACCTTTGTTTTCCTATTTAATTATACTGTTCCTGGATTCAATAAGTGTGAAGATTTGAAATTCATACACTGTAATGCCATTGTCGTATTGCCTAGTTTAAAATGTCACCATGAGTGCTCTTTTTCCAGGTTGAGTACCTTACGCCATGAGTATAATCAGTCCTGGTTGCAAACTGTTACATTAACCTGTTTTTTTGTTTGTTTTAGGTTTCTTTTGTACTGTTCCCATTATGTTTTAATGCCTAGTATTAAGTTATACAATGCGGTACTACTTTTGAGGTTGAGTACCCTTTAATGTATTTACTGTTTAAACTCCCGTTAGAGTGGGCTCCGTTGAGCCGTGATTTCCCCTGCTGTCGCATTCCTTACTCTTTCTTCATCCCCTCTATTCACCCTCCTCTTATTATATCTTTCCCTATACCCTCTAAGACTCTCCCCTTCCCACCCTTTTCCCCCCTTTTTTTTTTATCTTTTTTTTTTTCCTCCTTAATTCAGACACTTTATATTTTGTTCCAAAGCGATTGCATAGAGTATAGAGTATAGTCTAATTGTCTTCGAATCGTACTGGTATAGTTTTGTCAAAACATGTCTTGTGCACAGACCACCACTCAATCCCCCAGGATCATACACTCCCAGGTTAGCGCTTTTAATATTGCCACTCAGAATGTGCAGGGTTTCTTATCCGCTCAGAAACGGTCAATTGCTTTCCACGATTTCTTTAAAAAACACATAGACATAATTGTGCTCCAAGAAACTCACTTTAGAAAAGCAAATGAACCCTCTCTTTCACACCTCTATTACGACCAACACTTCCTTAGCTCAGGCCCATCGAAGCATAATGGGGTTAGTATTTCATTCAGAAAGGGAACGCCCTTCCAGCTCCTGGACAAGTATCAAGACCCAGAGGGTAGAATACTGATTTTAGTAGGACTGTACTATGGTAGACCACTCACCTTAGCTAACATTTATGCTCCAATACGCCCCCCGCCTTTCATTTTTCGTAAAGTTAGCAATCACATCATAGACATCTCAAGGGACCCATAATCCTAGGAGGGGACTTCAATTTTCCTATTAACCCAAATATAGATACGTCCTCGGGCAAGTCATATCTCCGGAATACCCTTATCAAAGCCAACTGGCAGGCATTGCGAGCCATTCCCTTCTTTGACACATGGAGAGTTAGACATCCAACACATAGAGACTTTACTTTTTTTTCTAATCCTCAGCGCTCCTACACACGCCTAGACTACATACTATGTGACCAAAACATGTTGACAGCCCTTTCTGACTCCCGAATACATCACACCCCTTGGTCAGACCATAGCATGGTCCTCTCCACTTTTAAATGGTCAGCAAGGCCTCAACAACAGCAACACTGGAGACTTAACAACCAGATATTAACAGATCCCCTGATAACTACTGATATAATAGAGAAAACAACTGAATTTTTTAATTTTAACAATCAGCTGAGACTCAATAACTAATAACTGGGAGGCATACAATGCTACATTAGAGGCGTGATATTAACTCACACACACAAATTACGTAAACAAAGAGCAGCACTCTATACATCACTGACCTCTGATTTTCAGGAAAAGGAACGTAGGCTAAAACAAAACCCCAAATCCCCACAGCTTTTACTACAGTCTCAACAGGCCAGGGAAGCACTTACCCAATACCCTGATTTAAAAATGCCCACCTCAGGGCAATTACGACTAAATCCAAATTCTTTATTGAAAGTAACAAGGCAGGACGCCTTTTGGCCAGATCCCTCAAGAAGAAAATCTATAAATCTTTTATTCCTAAAATAGTGGACTCCACTGGATCCTCTTACACTTCTAACCCCGATATAGTCAAACAATTTGCAGAGTACTACACTTCCCTCTATAACCTCCCATCCTTGGATACTCCACATAAAAACAGACTTATAGATAATTTTCTATCTCAGGCGCACCTACCCACTCTAACTAAAGAGCAATGTGAGTCCTTGGACTCGCAATTCACTTTGCAGGAACTCCTAGTAGCAGTTAAGAATCTCCCCCAAGGAAAAGCCCCAGGCCCAGATGGCTTTACCCCTAAATTTTATCATCAGCTCAAGTCCCAATTAGGCCCCTCACCTCCTTCAACTATACAATTCCATTGACAATACAAACCTCTTACCACAGTCTTTACTGGGAGCTACGATTACTGTTATTCCTAAACCTGGCAAACCAACAGACCAAGTCACCAACTACCGCCCTATTTCCCTAATAAATATAGATATGAAGCTATATGCTAAATTACTAGCGACAAGAATAAATAGAATCCTACCTCTACTTATACACACAGACCAGTTGGGTTTCATTCCAGGTAGGGAGGCTAAGGACAACTCAATACGGGTCCTACAAACCCTGTCTTTATCTATCTCCTCCAAATCCCCCTTGGTTTTATTGTCCACAGACGCGGAGAAGGCCCTTCGACAGGGTGGACTGGGATTTCCTCTGGGCCACTCTGTTGAAGTTTGGTTTTTCAGAGGCGTTAATATCACGAATAAAGGCACTATATCATAGCCCCTCAGCCAGAATCTCTGCCAATAACACACTATCCACCCAAATCCCCATAAAAAAATGGTACCCGTCAGGGATGCCCCCTTATCCCCCTCTGCTGTTCGCCTTAGTGGTGGAGGACAGCAGCGGCCAGGATTAGAACCAATAATAATATTCACGGGGTCTCTTTTGATGGGAACCAACAAAAGTGCCCTCCTTTACGCGGACGACATTATTTTTACGATTCGCTCTCCACTCTCACTCAATACCATCCCTTCTCAAAGAACTGGATGAGTTCAAACAAGCCTCCAATTTTACCATTAAATGGGAAAATCAATGTTGATGCCCCTACATATCTCTGAGGAAGACACACGTTTTTTTCTTACTAACCATACCAACTTTCAGATTACAAATAAATACGCTATTTGGGAATTGAAGTATCCGCCAATCCGGCGGATCTTTATGACCTTAACTACTCTCCCTTACAAAAAGAGACCTTGACTTCCCTCAATACCTGGCACAAACAGGGCCACCTCTCCTGGATGGGCCGCATCAACGCTATAAAAATGAACCTTCTCCCCAAATTCCTTTACATGTTTCAAGTTCTCCCACTGGACCTTCCCATACATTATCTAATTCAACAACAGAGATGGTTTGAACAATTTATCTGGGCACATAAAAGAACAAGAGTAGCTAGGAATACATTATACCTTAGTAGGGAGGATGGGGGCTTGGGGGTTCCAAACCTCATGGATTATTATAAAGCAGCCCACTTAGCACGTATTACTGCTTGGAAACACTCCCATCCGAATAAACCCTGGGTTCAGCTTGAGTGCAGTTTGATAGGAGGTCACCCCCTGGGTGAGGTATGCTGGATCCCCCCTAAGGCCAGACCTTTGGGGGTTAGGACAAATTATTTTGTAGCAGCCTCCTTAAGAGTCTGGGATAAAATTTTGTCCCAATACACTAAAATTTCTAGCCATATGTCCCCTTTAACCCCTATCCTGAACAATTCGAGTATGCTTGATTCCAATGCTATCCAGACTCCACGCATTGAAGGCGTGCCCACAAATATCCCGGTCCATACAGTGTTAGATAAGGGTACGATACGTCCGCAGTCCGAGCTTTCTCAAGTATTGGGACCCCCTTTCCACCTCTGGTTCCCGTACTTTCAGATCAGACATGCTATACTTGCTAGCCCCCACAAACAAGACCTCGTTAGACCACTCACCGCCTTTGAAACATTATGTACTACTCCCTCAATCACCAGGTCACACATTTCCATTATCTATAAGATACTACGAGGCTCCTTTCCCAGTAAAAAGCCTTCTTATATCTCTAAATGGGAGGTAGAACTACACGAAACCCTGACAGCACCTAAATGGAGCCATATATTTAGGGAGACAAAAAAATCATCTATTTCCATAATTATAGCTGAAATGAATTACAAATTGCTCTCTAGGTGGTACCTGACCCCACACCGTCTCTCCATAGTATCTACCCGGGTTCCTCCCCCCTATGTTGGAGGCACTGCGGAGGGACGGGCACCCTATCCCATATCTGGTGGTCCTGTCCACTCTTAAGTGCATTTTGGTCAGGCGTATCGGAAAACATTTAACACCAAACTAGGGACCTCAATAACCACTTTCAACCCAACACTCATCTTACTGAATGATACCCCAGAAATCCCTTGCCATTATAGGAAACGATTATTCCAATGTATGATTAACTGTGCGAAACGTCTGATCCCCAGGTTTTGGAAGAAATGCGTGCTTCCCACTGTCACTATGTGGAAGCACGAAGTAGATCATGTCCTAGAGTTAGAGAGGATTCATTACGTGTTCAATGGCAAACAGGATTTTATTGCTGATGTTATTTTCTTGTGGGAGCAATGAGGTCTGTGATCATTTAACAAAGTGAGCTACTATAATTGCAATTTTGTATACCCTAATCTTGTATTTTCTGTTTACAATACTTTATGTGGTGATGATTCATTAAGCAGTACGATGAGTCGACATCCCTGGGCGGAGTGCGTAGATCTTCCTGTTTATACTTGTATCAGATTTTCTATGTAACTCTGCCGTTAATGCATATATACTCTGTGTTAGAGCACAAATGCTTTTATGTTATGTTATTTGGTTTGAAAATCAATAAAACATTTAATTGAAAAAAAAACCCCAAAAAAAAAACAATAAAAGAACATATGTTTTTAGCGATAAAATGGTTAATGCTTTTTCCAATTACAAGTATAAAACAATTGAAATTTTTTTGATACTAGATCATATTTAGAGGGGATGTTTCCCCTAATATATTGCACTAAGATATAAATATGCAATATATTAAATAGCACTAGGAAATTGTATATTGTTTCTGAGCTCCTTATATATGGTGTATTAATACAAGTCTGTGCTTTTGCAAAGTTGATAATTGATGCGTCGATACAATGTGTACACAAAGTAGTCACGTAGTCTGCATACGTCAGAGTTATCTACTCACGTGACCTGAATTCGAGCAGGTTGATTTTTCCTCAAAGGAAAAGAAAGATTTGGATTACAGAATTTAAACTTTGATACATTCTGATTGTGATCAGGTGTCAGATTCGGGAGAGGCAGAGGAATTTTCTGATGGTGCTGAAAGTATTGATTATAAAACATTGCCAAATAAAAAGAAACAAGCAAAACAATTAAATGTTAGGCATAATTATGTGAAATCATAAAAGTTTCTTAAGGAGACTATTCAACCATTTGATGAATGTAGTAAAACAATCAATTGTTGATCATATAGATTTATTTGAACGTACTTTGGAGTTGCTGGAAGGTGGCAGATAACAGTTCTAAGATACGTTATTTACCTTGGACTTTTGTTGTTAATCATTTTGGATTTTTCAAATGTCTCGAGAAAAGAGGGGGTTAAGCAGGGGGATGATATAAAGGATGAACTGTATACAGCCTTTTCCCCCTCTTAAATATGTCCTTGCAACAAAAAAAAAGTTTGTACAGTATGCAATATGCAGATGATCAGATCCTTTGAGATTTTCTGGTTTCTCTTAAACGTTCTTATTGTGAAAGTGAAGCATTTGCAGATTGTAATTGCCCGGAATTTAAACAGTTGTATTTTTATGCATTATCTGCATACATACGCCAAAATCTGGTCAGAGATTTTAACCCGACAGTGTCCTTAAATTGGCTTCTTAAAAAATTAACCAAGGTTTATGAAATTCACCAACTTGAGTTAAAGGGTGTGTTTCTAAACAAAGAGTTATTCAGGCCAAGTAGCAGAAATTAGTGTTCCTTCTGAGCATCCATTACAGTACAGTCAGAATTCTCAGACAGAGAAATGTTCAGGAGACGGGGGACCGAGACAGAACACACGGGGTCCTGAAAATGCTAATACTGATAATTTTGGTTTAACAGGAGCTATTATAGCAATAAGTATCCTAGCAGAGGATCTGCAAATTCTAATCCTACAGCAACAGCTGTAACATAATCTGCTCCTTCCAGTCCAAAGGAGGGAACTTTTAGGAAAGCTCCTCAAAAGTCTGAAGTCTATGATAGGCTGGAAAAACAGGTTAAGGAGTTAAACCTGCAGATGAGCCAGTTGATGTCAATGCTGTCCCAGCCAAACGGGAAATCATAAAAGAACCCTTTTTCTGCCTGCCAGCCTAGTACTAGTCAAGTTAATTGACTAGTTAATGATAACCCAAAGCAAATTCCATGATTTGATGTGGTTAATGAATCTAATGTACAAATATTATCTGATGTAAATAGTAATTTAGAAAATGTTATTGCTCTTGGTACTAATGTTTCCTCAGGTAAAAATTTCGTAAAGTTTCAATCTAATCAAAATATTATTTTAAGTGATCATGTAAGCTCTAATGAATGCAAAAATGCTTCTCTCCCTTTAACAGGACAGACTGAGAGTGTGCCATGTGTCACTCCTGATCCTGTTCATATGGAGTTAAGAGATAACATGTTACTTGAAAACTGTAGTCATATGCAGGATGTTATTAAATCCCATGAAACTACAGCAGTCTTGCAAGCTTTACCTGAAGGTAGTGGTAATGGGTTGATATTGGATACCCATACCATTAATACTGATAATTCACCTACAATTTTCACAATACAATGGTTAGATGATTCATCCCTAGAGGGGAACAATATTACCAAATGTAAACAATGGAAGAATGCTAACATGCTAGAGCATTCTCATTTTCTCTGTGAAATGCAGGAAAGAAATCAAAGGTATTATATACCCCCTCAACATCCAGAACATTATGGGGTAGGTCATGAGCCTGATTGACACTGGTTCTCAAATTACTCATTATAAATCCTGTCAGAAAATATTTTTAGGCAAATCATGGACATAGCTCCAGAGAAGTTTAAATTAAAAACCTACACTGGTATTTTGCAAAATTTTGATGGGAAACCTATTGAAGTTATAGGTTATATATGGCTTAAAATCAAAATTGGGAAAATGTCCCTGCAACATCCAATTCTTGAGGTTAAAGCAGCTGAAGAACAATATATTATTGGGAATGATTTGTTAAGACGCCTTAATCCCATAATTTATTGCATAAATGGTGTTTTATGGTCACAGGTGAACACACCAATCAATTATCAACGGGTTAAATATTATACTAACCCAAAGTGTTGTCATATAATTGAGACAGGATTCTGTTGAAATTCATTTTCGGAACAGTCAATTACCTGAGATGACAATCATACAAAATAAGGATGTTGGCATGCAGTTATATATGTGTGACAATGTAATTCAAGTTAATCCAAAAGAGATTGCAGGTACTTTGGTGGAAGGTGATGCACTAACTATTTCTTTTCTTCAGAAGAATGGTAAGTCATCTGATCTAAAGAATCATACTCAGTTTTTAACTGATTTAAAAGAAATAGATCATGAATTGTTTATTCCTCTTCAAATTAATGATATTGGAAGGATAAAACATGCAAAACTTGCCCTTAATAGAGAGCATAGTTACATTAGTGGTTGCTTATTAATACAATTTGAGAATCCAATGATAATTAGGAATCTTACACCTTATGATCAGTGGGTACATGATATTGATGGTGATGTTACAGGCGTAGCTAAATGCTTGTTGTCTGTCTCTCTTGGAAATAAGACTGCCAGACATTTATTTTTGGTTTTGGATGAGCCAAAATATCAAACGTATATTGGAAATGATTTGTTACATCGCTTTGCTGTTCAAATTGATTTTACCAATCATATTTTATGGTCAAGATTAAAGAGTAACTCTCTAAACTATATGGATGACATAATGGTTTTGAGATCTGCTCAACAATTGCCGTATGCAATGATTGTACAAGTTCAAAATAATGTAAATATTCCAGGGGGTGAAAATCAATTTCCTCTTTCTCTGGAGGTTAAAGGTGGGCAAGAAATTCAAGGCATTGATGCTTTGATAAATATATGTCAGAATATTCAACAATTGGGCATAACTGTTACTCATATGCCATTGGTCAATATTCACCAGATGTCCTTTACCATTTTGGTAAATAATGTGAAGCCCCATAGTATATGCTTGGAGAAGAGTACTATAGTGGGGTTTGCAATAGATTCTGAGTATTTCACCTCTGATCTTACTAATTCTGTTATAGATCAATAGGATTGGAACAGCCAATAGAATGCGAGCGCAATCCTATTGGCTGATTGGAAAAGGAAATGACATATTTCCTACCATGCTGCCTCGAGTGGTGGAGTTGAACGGTATAATCAGTCAGTTGTAAATATTCTGAAAAAGTTTGTGAAGGAATCAGGGAAAGATTGGGATATTAAGTTGCCTTTGGTATTGATGGCTATTAGATCCACTCCTAGTACTGCGGCAAAAATGTCTCCTTTTGAACTAATGACAGGTAGAAGGATGGTACTGCCACAGCATTTGTTGTATCGTACTCAGGATCAGAGTCTGATCAATGCAACAACAACCTATCAATATGTTGAGAGTTTAATAAAACATTTGCAACAAGCGTTTGCCTTTGTTCAGAAAAATCTTGAGAAAGCCACAATATGTGCTAAAACATATTATGACATGAAAACCACAAAGAAAGAATATGAGGTGAATGATCAAGTTTACCGTTACAATTTTCTTAGAAATCAAGTTAGAGAGAAGTTTCTCCCATCATGGAAAGGGCCGTATGTCATTATTGATAAGCTTTCACCTGTGGCATATAAGATTTTGATTTCTACAAGTAGAAAGTCAATAGAAAAGTGGGTACACATTAACCAATTGCGTGCTTGTCACCCTAGGTCAATGTTTAAACTAGAGGGGGAGACTAATCCATATACAGAAAAATAATTTTCTATGATTATTAATATGGTTACTTTAAAATAAAAATTTGTATCTTGTACTTAATATGTGTTTTCCCTATTACAGATAAATATCACCTTCCAGTTGAGTTTGGATTGATGAGATCCAGGATGTTGGCAGTTATCTGGATCATCCTGTTCCTGTTCCAGGGTGTCTCGGTTAAGATTCATGCACAGCCTGTAATAGAACCTGGTCCATCTTCTGGGATCATGCTTGAGGAATCACCTGGTTTTCTGATTACTAACCGGAAAGTTTTCTCCCAAAAGATATTCATCAGTCTGGATCCTAAGGTTGCTATTCAAAAATATTTTGATGTTTCCAAATTTGAATCATCAGAAATACAATTTTGGTATCAAGAACATGGTAAAATGATCCAGTCTACTACTAAGGAAATGTTGGGGCAGTTGCCAAAGTCTTTTTCTGGTGGATCTTACAATGTACAATCACGTACCATATGTTCACCTGGAGTTATTGCTGGACTAGTTGCAACATCCGTTATCGTTTTTTCAGCTGTTACTGCCATGGCTGTGTCTGATTCCATTTCCATTAGTAAATTTGAATCATGAAATGTCAATTTTCCGTAAACAGATGGCAACCCTGATGGAGGTTTTAAATAAAAACAAAAGGAGAGTTTGTCAGACATGATGGAAATTGTTAAGGATACTGTTGTGACCATTTATTTGCATTCAGGTCTTTCTATCCGAGCTATAAAGGTTCAATATAAGCATGAACTAATTCTGAATGAACTGTTAAGTTTTTTGGACCCAGTGGTGTATTTTACAGGAAACTGGTTACGAGAGATCCAAAATGGAATTGAAAGTCTTGTTGAGGGACGTATTCCATTATATTTTGTCAACAAGGACATTAAAAGAACAATGCTCTTATGAGCTTATGGAAAGGATGTTGATGAAATGCAAATAAACATTGCTTTGCCACTTTATATTGATCTCAAAAACATGGAACTTTGTTTTCTAAAAAAGGTGCCACATATGTCATTTAATGATATTTATTAATTGAAAACTGTAAATAATGTGGGTACTTGGAAAAATAATATACATGTCAATTTTTGATATATTCATAATAGTTTGGAATTGCGGGTTAACATTTTTTTGGTATAAGAATTTCAAGAGGGGAAAATATTCTCCTCTTAGTCTTCGGATGGTTGACCATAACGATCGCCCATATAAGACTGGGATCTAGACTAATCTCATCCATCTCATCCATCCTAGTCGGGGTAAGATAGTCTAGATGAGGGGGAATATGTCATGAACTTTTCATGACACAACAGACTCCATATTGTTGTTTCTTTTATTTAAGCCTAACCGTGGCTCATCTATTATAACATTGAATTTTGTTTTTCTCAGTCTTGCTGACTGAGAAGTTGTATATCAATATGTTTTTCACTATTAAAGGTAGTTTACTTGCCTAGGCCCCAGCTTGTCGCTTATTTCTGTAAATAAGTGCAATTTATAAACTTGATTGTAGTCTAGGAATGTTGGGGTAAACATAAATAAAATAAGTATCTTTCTTGAATTGTTACCCTATATGCGGGAGCCATCTACTGTCAGAACAATAATATTTCATCTGCCTACTCGGACAGACCTATGACCTGACAGCTTGATTCCTGCTTACAAATGGGGAATTTGTTTACTTTGGTGATGTATGAAATTAAGTCACCTTAAATGTTAATGTCATTAAGATTTACACCTTACATTTATTTAAAATGTCTTTGTCTATTTAATCAGGCAAATGAATTAATTGTTTTATAGCTTTGTGTTTTCCTTTTGATAATTCCTACCACCTGGTCTTATTAGTCGACAATAACGCCGGGTGAATTAGGAATTAGATATGTGCAGCGTCGAAAAATTCGGTTCGGATCGTTTCGAATCTCTGAATTCGCCAAATTCGTCCGAATTTCGATTCGGACCGAATCGCACATGTCTATTAGGAATTGTGATAAATTCATGATTATTAATTTGTAAAAGCAAGGATTTCCTAAAGGGGTGTCCGAAAATGGGGGCGCACCTAAAACATAAAAAATAATTTGTAATCCAAAATTTGGTAAACAATGGTAATAATGATTTCTGTTGGGGATATAACGAAAAAATATATTGAAGAAATATATTGAATACTTAAATCACTGGTGTTGTAGAGTCAAATTATCCACAGACTTAGGGGGGTAGTTATCAAGCCGTCAACCTCAAATACGCTGCGTATTCCACAGCGTATTTGTGGCGAGGCTGATACGCCTTAGTTATCAAAGGCTCGAGACCGGCAAAAGTAGAATTTTGTGACGTAAGCTTCGATCCGCCGGACTCAGTCCGACACAGATCGATTCTTACGTCACTCCAGATGTTCCGCACACAAGTGCGGCACATTCTCACTACTTTTGCTAGCTATCAAAAAACTAGCAGGTACGTTCGGCACTTTTACGGCCCAGCGTACCTGGTTTTCAAAGCGCCAGCCTGGAGGCGGCGGATCCCATAGGAATCAATGGGAGTCTGACCATAGCGAAAGTACAAGTTCGCTGCTGACAGACATCCCATTGATTTCTATGGGAGCTGTCTACACCTAACACCCTAACATGTACCCCGAGTCTAAACACCACTAATCTGACCCCCCCCTACACCGCCGCAACTAAATAAAGTTATTACCCCCTAAACCGCCGCTCCCGGAGCCTACCGCAAGCTACTCTATACATATTAACCCCTAAACCGCCGCTCCCGGAGCCCACCGCAACTATAATAAATGTATTAACCCCTAAACCGCCGCTCCCTGAACCCGCCGCAACCTATATTAAATGTATTAACCCCTATCCTGCCCCCCCTACACCGTCGCCACCTATAATACATTTATTAACCCCTAATCTGCCCCCCCTACACCGTCGCCACCTATAATAAATGTATTAACCCCTATCCTGCCCCCCACTACGCCGCCGCCACTGTCATAAAATTATTAACCCCTAAACCTAACCCTAACCCTAACGCCCCCTAACTTAAATATTAATTAAATAAATCTAAATAAATTAACTCTTATTAACTAAATGAATCCTATTTAAAACTAAATACTTACCTTTAAAATAAACCCTAATATAGCTACAATATAAATAATAATTATATTCTAGCTATCTTAGGATTTATTTTTATTTTACAGGTACCTTTCAATTAATTTTAACCATGTACAATAGCTATTAAATAGTTATTAACTATTTAATAGCTTACCTAGCTAAAATAAAGAGAAATGTACCTGTGAAATAAATCCTAACCTAAGTTACAATTACACCTAACACTACACTATACTTTAATAAATTATTCCTATTTAAAAATAAATACTTACCTGTAAAATAAACCCTAAGATAGCTACAATGTAATTAATAATTATATTATAGCTATCTTAGGATTTATATTTATTTTACAGGTAACTTTGTATTTATTTTAGCTAGTTAGAATAGTTATTAAATAGTTATTAACTATTTAATAACTACCTAGCTAAAAGAAATACAAAATTACCTGTAAAATAAATCCTAACTTAAGTTACAATTAAACCTAATACTACACTATCATTAAATTAACTAAATAAACTACCTACAAAGAACTACAATGAAATACAATTACATAAATTAACTAAAGTACAAAAAATAAAAAAAGCTAAGTTACAAAAAATAAAAAATTAAGTTACAAACATGTTAAAAATATTACAACAATTTTAAGCTACTTACACCTAATCTAAGCCCCCTAATAAAATAACAAACCCCCCCAAAATAAAAAAAATCCCTACCCTATTCTAAATTACATAAATTTCAAAGCTCTTTTACCTTACCAGCCCTTAAAAGGGCCATTTGTGGGGGCATGCCCCAAAAAGTTCAGCTCTTTTGCCTGTAAAATAAAAATACAACCCCCCCCCCCAACATTAAAACCCACCACCCACATACCCCTAATCTAACCCAAACCCCCCTTACAAAAACCTAACACTAATCCCCTGAAGATCATCCTACCTTGAGTCGTCTTCACTCAGCCGAGCCACCGATGGAACTGAAGAGGACATCCGGAGCGGAAGAAGTTAATCCTCCAAGCGGCGCTGAAGAAATCTTCCATCCGATGAAGTCATCATCCAGGCGGCGCTGAAGAAGTCTTCGATCCGGCCGATGTCATCTTCAAAGAGGCGCTGAAGAGGTCTTCTATCCGGGCGAAGTCATCTTCCAAGCCGGGTCTTGAATCTTCCTTCCGCCGACGCGGAACCACCTTCTTCACCGACGGACTACGACGAATGACGGCTCCTTTAAGGGACGTCATCCAAGATGGCGTCCCCTCAATTCCGATTGGCTGATAGGATTCTATCAGCCAATCGGAATTAAGGTAGGAAAATCTGATTGGCTGATGGAATCAGCCAATCAGATTGAGCTCGCATTCTATTGGCTGTTCCGATCAGCCAATAGAATGCGAGCTCAATCTGATTGGCTGATTGGATCAGCCAATCGGATTGAACTTGAATCTGATTGGCTGATTCCATCAGCCAATCAGATTTTCCTACCTTAATTCCGATTGGCTGATAGAATCCTATCAGCCAATCGGAATTGAGGGGACGCCATCTTGGATGACGTCCCTTAAAGGAGCCGTCATTCGTCGTAGTCCGTCGGTGAAGAAGGTGGTTCCGCGTCGGCGGAAGGAATATTCAAGACCCGGCTTGGAAGATGACTTCGCCCGGATAGAAGACCTCTTCAGCGCCTCTTTGAAGATGACATCGGCCGGATCGAAGACTTCTTCAGCGCCGCCTGGATGATGACTTCATCGGATGGAAGATTTCTTCAGCGCCGCTTGGAGGATTAACTTCTTCCGCTCCGGATGTCCTCTTCAGTTCCATCGGTGGCTCGGCTGAGTGAAGACGACTCAAGGTAGGATGATCTTCAGGGGATTAGTGTTAGGTTTTTGTAAGGGGGGTTTGGGTTAGATTAGGGGTATGTGGGTGGTGGGTTTTAATGTTGGGGGGGGGTTGTATTTTTATTTTACAGGCAAAAGAGCTGAACTTTTTGGGGCATGCCCCCACAAATGGCCCTTTTAAGGGCTGGTAAGGTAAAAGAGCTTTGAAATTTATGTAATTTAGAATAGGGTAGGGATTTTTTTTTATTTTGGGGGGGTTTGTTATTTTATTAGGGGGCTTAGATTAGGTGTAAGTAGCTTAAAATTGTTGTAATATTTTTAACATGTTTGTAACTTAATTTTTTGTAACTTAGCTTTTTTTATTTTTTGTACTTTAGTTAGTTTATGTAATTGTATTTCATTGTAGTTCTTTGTAGGTAGTTTATTTAGTTAATTTAATGATAGTGTAGTATTAGGTTTAATTGTAACTTAAGTTAGGATTTATTTTACAGGTAATTTTGTATTTCTTTTAGCTAGGTAGTTATTAAATAGTTAATAACTATTTAATAACTATTCTAACTAGCTAAAATAAATACAAAGTTACCTGTAAAATAAATATAAATCCTAAGATAGCTATAATATAAGTATTAATTACATTGTAGCTATCTTAGGGTTTATTTTACAGGTAAGTATTTATTTTTAAATAGGAATAATTTATTAAAGTATAGTGTAGTGTTAGGTGTAATTGTAACTTAGGTTAGGATTTATTTCACAGGTACATTTCTCTTTATTTTAGCTAGGTAAGCTATTAAATAGTTAATAACTATTTAATAGTTATTGTACATGGTTAAAATAAATTGAAAGGTACCTGTAAAATAAATATAAATCCTAAGATAGCTACAATATAATTATTATTTATATTGTAGCTATATTAGGGTTTATTTTAAAGGTAAGTATTTAGTTTTAAATAGGATTCATTTAGTTAATAAGAGTTAATTTATTTAGATTTATTTAATTAATATTTAAGTTAGGGGGGCGTTATGGTTAGGGTTAGACTTAGGTTTAGGGGTTAATCATTTTATTACAGTGGCGGCGGCGTAGTGGGGGGCAGGATAGGGGTTAATAAATTTATTATAGGTTGCGGCGGGTTCATGGAGCGGCGGTTTAGGGGTTAAACTATTTATTTAGTTGCGGAGAGGTGCGGGATCAGCAGGATAGGGGTTAATAACTTTATTATAGAGGGCGACGGTATAGGGGGGGCAGGATAGGGGTTACTAGGTATAATGTAGGTGGCAGTGGTGTCCGGGAGTGGCGGTTTAGGGGTTAATACATTTATAAGAGTTGCGGCAGGATCTAGGAGCGGCGGTTTAGGGGTTAATACATTTATAAGAGTTGCGGCAGGGTCTAGGAGCGGCGGTTTAGGGGTTAATACATTTATAAGAGTTGCGGCGGTGTCTAGGAGCGGCGGTTTAGGGGGTAGTAACTTTATTTAGTTGCGGGAGGTTCCGGGGGCGCCGGTATAGGGGGTAGAACAGTGCAATTTAGTGTGAGTGCTTAGTGACAGGCTAGCAATAAAGCTGGGAAAAAGCCGAAGGGCAGCGAGATCGGATGAGTGATAACTGTCACAGTCCGCTGCTCATCGCCCCGCGGCTTTTTGACAGCTTTATTTGATAACTTAGGCGTATTTTTTCAGGTCCGCGGCGGCGAAGGTAGGCGAGCTTAGGCGGACGTATTGGGCCGGCGAAGCCAGAAAAGTAGACGGCTTGATAACTAGCCCCCTAAGAGTCCAATGATCAGTTTGAGATCTCTGTTCAAAGTGTGCTGTGTCGTTGGTAAGTGATTCCTTCAATGTAAAGGCAGCTCCGCTCAGAATTCCGGTGTGTGGAATTTGACTAGAAAACAGGAAGAAAGGAAAGAGGGCGCCTCATAGTGTATTAAGCACATCAAACTGTTTAGCATTCATAGGTAATTCGCTTAAACTTAATAAACTATAAGGTGTCCTCTTTCCTTTCTTCATGATTATTAATTTGCCTGATTCTTTGCAATTACCTTAAAGGGTTTATAACCAAATATTTTTTTCCCATCAAGCCAATTTTTGTGTTATTTTGATAATATGATTTGATTATTTTTATAGTTTAGTTTCTGAGTTATTCTGTTTTTTCTTGCTAGTTATTATGTTATCGCTTTAATTGATTATTATAGGATTGTAGTTTATTTTTCTATATATATTTTGATTGCTTAGGTTACCATTAAATGGTGATTATTTTTCCAATTGAAATCTTTTACTAAAGCTAATTTTTGTTTATTCATCTGGTGTCGGTATAATTAATAGACTGATAGAAACCAAAAGGATTCAGGTTTTGTGTTTATTATCTTTAACAAGTTATAAGAAAGTGTGTCATTAAAAGTTACATGCATTACTCCTATCATATAATATACTTCTATACATACAGTAAAGGTAATACTCATAACATTATTTAATTTATTATAGAATATCTACCATATTATAGAGCATCTAACGTATTATGTAAAAAATCTAACAGATTGTAGAGTATCTAACGGATTATAGAGCATCTAACAGATTATAGAGTATCTAATGGATAATAGTATCTAACAGATTAGAGTATCTAACGAATTATAGAGTATCTAACAGATTATAGAGTATATATGGATTATAGAGTATCTAACAGATTATAGAGTATCTAATGGATTATAGAGCATCTAACAGATTATAGAGTATTTAATGGATTATAGTATCTAACGGATTATAGAGTTTCTAACAGATTATAGAGTATCTAACAGATTATAGAGTATCTAAGGCATTATAGAGTATCTAACGGATTAGAGTATCTAAAGGATTATAGAGTATCTAACAGATTATAGAGTATCTATGGAGTATAGAGTATCTAACAGATTATAGATTATCTACTGGATTAGAGTATGTAACAGTATAGAGTATCTAATAGATTATAGAGTATCTAATGGGTTAGAGTATCTAACTGATTAGAGTATCTAAAGGATTATAGAGTATCTAACAGATTATAGAGTATCTAACGGATTAGAGTATAAAAAGGATTAGAGAGTATCTAACAGATTAGAGAGTATCTAATGTATTATATAGTTTCTAATAGATTAGAGAGTATCTAACGGATTAGAGAGTCTCTAACAGATTATAGAGTATCTAACGGATTTTAGAGTATATAACAGATTATAGAGTATCTAACAGATTAGAGTATCTAATGGATTAGAGTATATAACAGATTATAATCTAATTTATTGGAGTATCTAACGTATTATAGATTATCTAATGTATTATAGAGCATCTAACGTATTATATAGAGTATCTAACAGATTGTAGAGTATCTAATGGATTAAAGAGCATCTAATAGATTATAGAGTATCTAACGGATTATAGCGTATCTAACGGATTAGAGTATCTAACGCATTATAGAATATCTAACAGATTATAGAGTATCTAACAGATTATAGAGCATCTAACAGATTAGAGTATCTAATGCATTATAGAATATCTAACAGATTATAGAATATCTAACAGATTATAGAGCATCTAACAGATTAGAGTATCTAACGCATTATAGAATATATAACAGATTATAATGTCCCTTTAAAGTACCTTCGCTATTACTATGTTACTACACAGTTTGTATTTATTTTTCTCTAGTATGTCATGCATTATACCTAATGGAGTATCTAATGGATTAGAGTATCTAACGGATTATAGAGTATCTAACGGATTAGAGTATCTAACGCATTATAGAATATCTAACAGATTATAGAGTATCTATCAGATTATAGAGTATCTATCGGATTAGAGTATCTAACGCATTATAGAATATCTAACAGATTATAGAGTATCTAACAGATTATAGAGTATCTAACAGATTAGAGTATCTAACGCATTATAGAATATCTAACAGATTATAATGTCCCTTTAAAGTACGTTCCCTATTACTATGTTACTACACAGTTTGTATTTATTTTTGTCTAGTATGTAATGCATTATACCTTTTGAAGTTTGATTGCGCTCCCTAATGTACGTCTGTTGAATTCATGCAACTTGTATGACCTGTGGATATACTGTAGCTGTGATCCAAAAGGAGAATAACGTTTATATTTATAAATCTCCTATACACCATTTGTCCACTTCTTTTTATTTTTCTACAATTTACCTCTGGTTTTACTATAAAAATATAAATACATTAAAACCTATACTGAACTTACACTCTTTGAAGTTGCCAGTACAGACAACATAATATATATGATGAAGGCAATATTGAATAAGTGTTGTATTTCCATATTGATTCCTGTTTTGTCTCACATAGTGGTTTATTTGGAGTCATAAGAGTTTGTGCATCTGATTTTTAATGCTAATAGGATATTTACAATGATGAGTCAGAAAAGTTGTGGTAAAGTCATCATGAGTAGAGACCGGTTAATGTTGTTCCTTGGACTGAGTCAGATTTACAGCTATTCTGTGTTTGGTCTCGGCCATCTGGGGACAGGAATGGATAACTAAGGCATGGCTAGATGGCAAGGAACAATAGTGGCTATTTTACCCCTCCATCTCATAGCACCCTCCCCCTTTACCATGGCAAAAAACATTAATACATTTGATTATATTTTTTTATAAGAAATAACAGTTTTGATCATGATGAAACATCCTGAATGTTGGATTTTTCTCCCCTTATTGTCTCTAAAATGATTACTTATGATTTCCCAATTAATTACAACTTTCAGGGATCAGTTGATTTTAAAATATATAAAATATGAAAAGTAACACACTTAAAATAATATGTGCATATATACATTTATTTAGAACATTGCAACCGTAAAATAAATGACTTATTGATCTGACAACCAAATGAAACATCTGTTTCTTCCAAATGCGTATGACACTATTCATCAGTTTCATGTATTAATTTAGTGAATATGTTTATAATAAATTTATTCTTATATTTTATTTATCATGAAGAATGTTTTTTTTACAACAATTCCTGTGCATAAATGAGACCAGTATGTGGGATACATTTATAGTCAACCTTAGTAATGGTATTTTCTATTTATGTGAAGAACAATCACATTGTAGATGCAATTCACCAACAGACACTACTAAACTTCTTCTCTGCTAAATCTCCGTAAACCTCCACTTCGCATAATGTTAGAGATATTTTGCTTGCAGGGTTAAGGATGCTGACGTACTGGCCTTCCATTCCGTTACAACAAACAGTGAACTGATTAGAGGCATCATTAATGGTGGCACATCTGTGGTAAGAAGCACACAACTAATGAATATATATTATCAATTATTTATAAAGTGTAGTACAGGTACAAAACCCTTTATTCAAAGTGCTAGGGACCAGAAAAGGCTCGGATTTCAGAATATTCATATATTTGTATTTGTAAAATGGAAGACTTTGGAGAGAGAATGGAACCAAGTGTAAACAACAATATGTCATTTATACATTATTTACTTGTCATAATACAGCTTATACATGCAACCTAATGGTAGTTTTATATAATTTTTAACATTAGTACCATTAGAAATACAGCACAGTACTGTAATCAGAAAGGTAATCATAAAGGCCTCAGGTTTTTAGTATGTCAGGAGGTTACAATTCCTTTGTTTTCCTTCTCTGTTTTTTACAACCCTATATCAGAAATGTCTAAAAGAATCAGACTTATGGGACCACTGACTTGTAGTATTTGAACCTATTGCAACAGGATACAGGGGGTAACTAAGCCTGTGCACCGAGAGGGATTTTTATGATACAGAGACGTCAGCAGAGACATGATGAAAACCAGTGCCCTCTACCCAGGGAGAGATGACGTCAATCAGAGGTGACACTAGTATATGGAAACATACTTTTATCATATATATGACACTTAATGATAGGTATATGACAACCATATCATATTTGGTATCAAAATGTTCCCTACAGCCTCAAAACTGTATTTGGCTAACTGGCAGGTAATTTAAGTGTATCTCGGAAATTATTAGTCAAATTTTAATATAAAATTAAAGGGGTAAAACTTTACTTTTACTTTAAGTAAGGTAGGTAAGAGATTAGGTGGAAGCATGGTAGACTAAATAGCTAATGTTTCTGATGCTATGTAAGATCTTGGCTAGCTAGACTACTGCCCTGTGTAAAGCTTCAGTCAATTCTTCTGTGAGCTAACGGTTTGAATTGTTGTCCAATCAGCACTATCCCCATATGGCACTTTTGTTGTAGCTAGAGTGCTGGAGAATAATTCAAACCATTAGTTTACAGCAAAATTGACTTTTAAAGTGGGTGGAGGAGCACGGGGTATTTGAATTTTATATCTATATTAAAAATTAAGTTATAACTCATCTTCATTACAACTGATAAATAAAATTTCATCTAAAATATCCCTAACATTCCAGATCTATTTTTATAAAGGGAAGAGTTTAGCATCACAAATTTTATCTTGAGACATGTTTATGTTGTTGTGCGCAATTTCTCTCCATGCCGGTGAGGTTCTTATCCTCACTCCACTGGAGAGAGAACCACAACTCACTAGCTCTGCACAGTGACTGGACAATCAGCTGCGTCCTGTACTTACACGGGGTTGTCATTGTCTGGGGAGTTTCCTACACGGACCTCAGCTCCTTTCAGTCTATCCTGACAACAATCCTGTCTGTTTGTGATAATGATGGTGTCAATCTTGTAGGTTTGTTTCAGGTCCAGCTTCCACCAACTGTTTTTATCATCAAGGCTGGTGTGAGTGCAGGAGCCAGCAAAATAATTCCCATTTCTATTTCCATCAATGGCTTTTTTAGCGATGCCCAATTCATTATGATTAGAACTCTGCATTGCTTCTCCGTTAAGTGCTATGTTGGTTGCTGCAAAACAATTTTTTTAATCATAACAGTATTCAAAATAGTGAGTCAAGCAAAGTCAGTTATTTGCACAAGAAATAAATAACAGTTCTGTACCAACTTCCTATTGTCAGTAAAAGGATGATTATTATATACTGTGTGTGTATAGCCCCCATAAGGCTGCAATATATATGTGCAGTTTTTGCCTTATTATAATGCTGCACATTTGATGTGCGTGCCTGCACCTAGCACCAATTACATTGAACAGGAAACCACTGGCTTGTGCATAAGTAAAATGTACACTCTTACCTGTAAGTGAGGGAGTTGTGCATTCCAATGCATGGCTAAATATATGTATAAATGTTCCAAAACCCTTTTATTTCAGTTTAAAATTACACACACAGATGCACACACACATAAATAAATAAATATATATATATATATACACACACACACACACACACTTAGTCACACAATATGGCCATATTTTGCTTAGCCAGTCACCACTTACAAGGTGCCCTAATATAGACTGGTCCTAACACTACAGTCCTTTTGCCACAGAGGGATGAATCATTCCTGCTTTTACTCTCCATAATAGAATGAGACTAAGGTGTGCTCATGACAGTGTAATAGAGTTGTGAATATTAAGCCAGGGAGTCTCATTCTATTATGAAGAGTAAAAGCAGGAATGATTCAGCCCTCTGAGGCAAAGGACTGTAGTGTTAGGACCAGTCTATATTGGGGCACCTTGTAAGTGGTGACTGGCTAAGCAAAATATGGCCATATTGTGTGACTAAGATCCCAATTTTATTTAAAAAGAATAGTTGTCTCTTGGAGGTCTATTTATCATATGTCTTGTGGACCTGATCCGACAGTGCGGATCAGCTCCGCAAGACCTCGCTGAATGCGGAGAGCAATACGCTCTCTGTATTCAGCATTGCACCAGCAGCTCACAAGAGATGCTGGTGCAACGCCGCCCCCTTGCAGACTCGCCAGCAGGGCGAGTACAATCGGGTTGAATTGTGGCGATTCCTGTCCGCCTGCTCAGAGCAGGTGGACAGGGGTATGAAGCAGCAGTATTTAGACCGCTGAAAAATCAAAAAGGGTATAGACTGTGTGATTGGTAGGGAATGTAGCTCACCTTTAAAACGTTATCCCAGAAGTTTAAAAGTAAATGTAATATAAGGTGGCGCAACTTAGATTGCTATTCCCAAAGTTTAAATATAAATAATATTAATAGTTTGGATGTGCAGGTCAATTACACACACCAGTATCTGTATACTCCTTTTGGCAAATATATATACACACAATGATAAAGTAAAAATGCAATTTATTGTTTATATAATTAAAAACATAAAATCTGCAACAGGCAAGTTTGTCAAAACATAGCATATATGTGTAAATAATAAAAACTGGACACCGGTGTCTGTTAAAAATAATAAAAATAAGGATAAACTCTATCGTTTTCAAATATATCCAAATTAATATAATTGTTATTTCTTGAGTCCAAACAATGTAGATATCAAAAATTGGCAACAATTCTAAATAGACTGCCTGCTTGAGGATATCAGAACTTAATGTTATATGTAACAACTGTGTATTCTTACTCCAATATTCAAAAAAGACCTTAGGGTTTAGTATGGCGATCAGCCCAATGGCTATGGATACAATGAGTATAAGTATTTGTTATTTGTTTTAGGCAAGTTTGCCCAATGTTACCTTATAGTGTTTCTGTATGAACACACTATTTGTGGTAAGTCCATGATGAAAATGTTCTCCCAAAAGCTCTCCGTTGAGAAATGAGATTCAAGTTCCGATGAGTAGTAAATTTCGTTCTGCGCTGGGTAAATCTTTGTGGATCTTTGGTTCTTGTGATGGTGATTTGTTTTTGAGTACCTGCTCGCTTGGTATTATCTTCCGTCTTATTGCGTTCTCTTAATCACCGCTCCTGCAGGTTGGTGTTCTTTGCTCAGTGACTTTAGATGCTTGTGTGATGTCCCCTTAGCCTTTATGCGGTCTGGTTCCTTACCGCTTACTGGGGTGGTCTTTGCTTGTTTTTGAAGGGGTATCCAATGTAGCTGTATGCTGGCTACTTTGGTGATGTCTTCCGGTTTTCTTCTTGCGGTCTGTTAGTAATTGCTCCTTGCTGGTGGTATCTGCTTATGTTAGATGAACCCCTAAAGTAATGGGGTAACTCCTTTCTCCTCGTTGCGGTCAGATTATATACCGCTTGTTGGATGAGGGTGGCGGTTTGGCTTACTGGACCCTTAGAAGATTGTGGATTTATCCAGGATTTAAAAATAGCTCAGTATAGTTTCTGTTCACCTGTCCACACACCACAATCGGTGTAGCAGGTGTATATGGTATCAACACGTTTCGGCTGGGCAGCCTTTCTCAAGATACCAGTCAGTTGGATTTCTTGCTATTTAAAGCCGGTCTTAGCAGCAACAGCAACCTAAGAGTTAACAACCGGCTTTAAATAGCAAGAAATCCAACCGACTGGTATCTTGAGAAAGGCTGCCCAGCCGAAACGCGTTGTTACCAGATACACCTGCTACACCGATTGTGGTGTCTGGACAGGTGAACAGAAACTATACGGAGCTATTTTCAAATCCTGGATAAATCCACAATCTTCTAAGGGTCGGGAAGCCAAACCGCGACCCTCATCCAACAAGTGGTATATGATCTGACCGCAACAAGGAGAAAGGAGTTACCCCAATACTTTAGGGGTTCATCTAACATAAGCAGATACCACCAGCAAGGAGCGGTTACTAACAGACCGCAAGAAGAAAACCGGAAGACATCACCAAAGTAGCCAGCATACAGCTACATTGGATACCCCTTCAAAAACAAGCAAAGACCAGCCCAGTAAGCGGTAAGGAACCAGACTGCATAAAGGCTAAGGGGACATCACACAAGCATCTAAAGTCACTGAGCAAAGAACACCAACCTGCAGGAGCGGTGATTAAGAGACCGCAATAAGACGGAAGATAATACCAAGTGAGCAGGTACTCAAAAGCAAATCACCATCACAAGAACCAAAGATACACAAAGATTTACCCAGCGCAGAACGAAATTTACTACTCATCGGAACTTGAAGCTCATTTCTCAATGGAGAGCTTTTGGGAGAACATTTTCATCACGGACTTACCACAAATAGTGTGTTCATACAGAAACACTTTAAGGTAACATTGGGCAAACTTGCCTAAAACAAATAACAAATACTTATACTCATTGTATCCATAGCCAATGGGCTGATCGCCATACTAAACCCTAAGGTATTTTTTGAATATTGGAGTAAGAATACACAGTTGTTACATATAACATTAAGTTCTGATATCCTCAAGCAGGCAGTCTATTTAGAATTGTTGCCAATTTTTGATATCTACATTGTTTGGACTCAAGAAATAACAATTATATTAATTTGGATATATTTGAAAACGATAGAGTTTATCCTTATTTTTATTATTTTTAACAGACACCGGTGTCCAGTTTTTATTATTTACACATATATGCTATGTTTTGACAAACTTGCCTGTTGCAGATTTTATGTTTTTAATTATATAAACAATAAATTTCATTTTTACTTTATCATTGTGTGTATATATATTTTCGAAAAGGAGTATACAGATACTGGTGTGTGTAATTGACCTGCACATCCAAACTATTAGTATTATTTATATTTAAACTTTGGGAATAGCAAGCTAAGTTGCGCCACCTTATATTACGTTTAGTCTTTAGACCGCTGCTTCATAACTGCTGTTTCTGGCGAGTCTGAAAAGTCGCCAAAAACACGGGCCCTCAAGCTCCATAAGGAGTTTGATAAATGGGCCTCATGATGTTGTTTGCAGGCATTTTTTTGCAGCAGTTCAAAAAATATGTTGTGCTTTTGAAAATGGATGTGCGTCAATACCTTTTTGTTTGTGTAATTACTGGGTCATATTGGCAGCACTCAAAGGCGTAACTAGAAACCACAGGGCCCAGGTGCAAGAATCTAAGAAGGGCCCCCCCACCAAAAAAATTTTGAATTTTATACATATCTTTTTTTTTTCTTTTTTCAACATTTAACACAGAAACAAAAAATTGTGAATCAGATTACATGTCTGCCAAACGGGGTACCCTGTGCCCACAGTCTGTGAGATGGTCTGACCCCTTATTACTGTATATAGTGACTGTTTAGCCCACCAGTACTGTGTATAGTGACTTAGTGACACAGTCTGTAATCTGCCAGTGAGATGGCTGGCCTGACCCTACCCGTCCAGTACTTTATAGAGTGACCACAGTAGTGTGTGACATGGTCTAACCCCCCCGTACTGTATATAGTGACTGTTTAGCCCACCAGTACTGTGTATAGTGACTTAGTGACACAGTCTGTAATCTGCCGGTGAGATGGCTGGACTGACCCTACCCGCCCAGTACTTTATAGAGTGACCACAGTAGTGTGTGACATGGTCTAACCCCCCCGTACTGTATATAGTGACTGTTTAGCCCACCAGTACTGTATATAGTGACTTAGTGACACAGTCTGTAATCTGCCGGTGAGATGGCTGGCCTGACCCTACCCGCCCAGTACTTTATAGAGTGACCACAGTAGTGTGTGACATGGTCTAACCCCCCCATACTGTATATAGTGACTGTTTAGCCCACCAGTACTGTATATAGTGACTTAGTGACACAGTCTGTAATCTGCCGGTGAGATTGCTGGCCTGACCCTACCCGCCCAGTACTTTATAGAGTGACCACAGTAGTGTGTGACATGGTCTAACCCCCCCCCCGTACTGTATATAGTGACTGTTTAGCCCACCAGTACTGTATATAGTGACTTAGTGACACAGTCTGTAATCTGCCGGTGAGATGGCTGGCCTGACCCTACCCGCCCAGTACTTTATAGAGTGACCACAGTAGTGTGTGACATGGTCTAACCCCCCCGTACTGTATATAGTGACTGTTTAGCCCACCAGTACTGTATATAGTGACTTAGTGACACAGTCTGTAATCTGCCGGTGAGATGGCTGGACTGACCCTACCCGCCCAGTACTTTATAGAGTGACCACAGTAGTGTGTGACATGGTCTAACCCCCCCGTACTGTATATAGTGACTTAGTGACACAGTCTGTAATCTGCCGGTGAGATGGCTGGACTGACCCTACCCGCCCAGTACTTTATAGAGTGACCACAGTAGTCTGTGACATGGTCCAGCCCCCCTGTACTGTATATAGTGGCACAGTATAGTGATGAAAGCAAATTATACTATTTTGTTTGTTGTTATAAACCTGTGACAGAGATATGAGTAGGTAAGGGAATCGGTTCCACAGATATTCAGAAGCAGCCTTATCTTAGAATACATGTGACCTTGCAATGTACAGTGTGAAGCAAATCTCTACATCAATTGCTGTAATAGTATAACAAAACACACCATAATAAGGTCTGTAGGGATATCTAGATATTTTAATACTGTTTTCACAGCTAATACTTGGTTTTGTTCTGTCAATGTATACTTCTGTGCTGATATCTTTATGAATAAATATTGCAGATCAAAGTTAATATTCATTATATTATTATTTATAAATGGTTCTGTAATGACAGCGTTAAGAATGTCTAGTCCAGTAGTATCCCTGTACTACAGGGAGTGCAGAATTATTAGGCAAGTTGTATTTTTGAGGATTAATTTTATTATTGAACAACAACCATGTTCTCAATGAACCCAAAAAACTCATTAATATCAAAGCTGAATAGTTTTGGAAGTAGTTTTTAGTTTGTTTTTAGTTATAGCTATTTTAAGGGGGATATCTGTGTGTGCAGGTGACTATTACTGTGCATAATTATTAGGCAACTTAACAAAAAACAAATATATACCCATTTCAATTATTTATTTTTACCAGTGAAACCAATATAACATCTCAACATTCACAAATATACATTTCTGACATTCAAAAACAAAACAAAAACAAATCAGTGACCAATATAGCCACCTTTCTTTGCAAGGACACTCAAAAGCCTGCCATCCATGGATTCTGTCAGTGTTTTGATCTGTTCACCATCAACATTGCGTGCAGCAGCAACCACAGCCTCCCAGACACTGTTCAGAGAGGTGTACTGTTTTCCCTCCTTGTAAATCTCACATTTGATGATGGACCACAGGTTCTCAATGGGGTTCAGATCAGGTGAACAAGGAGGCCATGTCATTAGATTTTCTTCTTTTATACCCTTTCTTGCCAGCCACGCTGTGGAGTACTTGGACGCGTGTGATGGAGCATTGTCCTGCATGAAAATCATGTTTTTCTTGAAGGATGCAGACTTCTTCCTGTACCACTGCTTGAAGAAGGTGTCTTCCAGAAACTGGCAGTAGGACTGGGAGTTGAGCTTGACTCCATCCTCAACCCGAAAAGGCCCCACAAGCTCATCTTTGATGATACCAGCCCAAACCAGTACTCCACCTCCACCTTGCTGGCGTCTGAGTCGGACTGGAGCTCTCTGCCCTTTACCAATCCAGCCACGGGCCCAGCCATCTGGCCCATCAAGACTCACTCTCATTTCATCAGTCCATAAAACCTTAGAAAAATCAGTCTTGAGATATTTCTTGGCCCAGTCTTGACGTTTCAGATTGTGTGTCTTGTTCAGTGGTGGTCATCTTTCAGCCTTTCTTACCTTGGCCATGTCTCTGAGTATTGCACACCTTGTGCTTTTGGGCACTCCAGTGATGTTGCAGCTCTGAAATATGGCCAAACTGGTGGCAAGTGGCATCTTGGCAGCTGCACGCTTGACTTTTCTCAGTTCATGGGCAGTTATTTTGCGCCTTGGTTTTTCCACACGCTTCTTGCGACGCTGTTGACTATTTTGAATGAAACGCTTGATTGTTCGATGATCACGCTTCAGAAGCTTTGCAATTTTAAGAGTGCTGCATCCCTCTGCAAGATATCTCACTATTTTTGACTTTTCTGAGCCTGTCAAGTCCTTCTTTTGACCCATTTTGCCAAAGGAAAGGAAGTTGCCTAATAATTATGCACACCTGATATAGGGTGTTGATGTCATTAGACCACACCCCTTCTCATTACAGAGATGCACATCACCTAATATGCTTAATTGGTAGTAGGCTTTCGAGCCTATACAGCTTGGAGTAAGACAACATGCAGAAAGAAGATGATGTGGTCAAAATACTCATTTGCCTAATAATTCTGCACTCCCTGTATTATAAATATTAAAGGACATAATGATAATGGACTATCAATAAACAGTGCTGAGATACCAAGCCCACCTAAATAATACCATTACCCACTGTTTATATCAATTCAGCATAATGTATACATGAATATATTAAATGTGCCACTAATTTTAAACTTACTACATATATCATACTCAGCAATTTTAATACATGGTGGCCTATCTATCAAGCTCCGAAAGGAGCTTGACGGCCAGTGTTTCTGGCGGACCTGTTCCGCACTGTCGGATCAGCTCCGCGAGACATTTCGTAAATAGAGGCCATAGTAATAACATAATACTTTGGTAATGTACTGAATCAGGTACTGAGTCAATGTTAATGTTGGATTATCATACAGTAATCCCCATTAATGTTGTCATATTTAATACCATGTTGACATGCAGGAACATGACAATTAATTTACTAGTGACTAGTGTTACTATTATTGCCCATTGGCAAGTGCTTGCTCTGTACTTTGCATTTGTCAGGATGCCTGTGCTAAGATCATAATGTTTACTGTAGTGTAAGCCCATTGGTTTATAATGTTTACTGTAGTGTAAGCCCATTGGTTTATAATGTTTACTGTAGTGTAAGCCCATTGGTTTATAATGTTTACTGTAGTGTAAGCCCATTGGTTTATACTGTTTACTGTAGTGTAAGCCCATTGGTTTATACTGTTTACTGTAGTGTAAGCCCATTGGTTTATAATGTTTACTGTAGTGTAAGCCCATTGGTTTATAATGTTTACTGCAGTGTAAGCCCATTGGTTTATAATGTTTACTGTAGTGTAAGCCCATTGGTTTATAATGTTTACTGTAGTGTAAGCCCATTGGTTTATAATGTTTACTGCAGTGTAAGCCCATTGGTTTATAATGTTTACTGTAGTGTAAGCCCATTGGTTTATAATGTTTACTGTAGTGTAAGCCCATTGGTTTATAATGTTTACTGCAGTGTAAGCCCATTGGTTTATAATGTTTACTGTAGTGTAAGCCCATTGGTTTATAATGTTTACTGTAGTGTAAGCCCATTGGTTTATAATGTTTACTGCAGTGTAAGCCCATTGGTTTATAATGTTTACTGTAGTGTAAGCCCATTGGTTTATAATGTTTACTGTAGTGTAAGCCCATTGGTTTATAATGTTTACTGTAGTGTAAGCCCATTGGTTTATAATGTTTACTGCAGTGTAAGCCCATTGGTTTATAATGTTTACTGTAGTGTAAGCCCATTGGTTTATAATGTTTACTGTAGTGTAAGCCCATTGGTTTATAATGTTTACTGTAGTGTAAGCCCATTGGTTTATAATGTTTACTGTAGTGTAAGCCCATTGGTTTATACTGTTTACTGTAGTGTAAGCCCATTGGTTTATACTGTTTACTGTAGTGTAAGCCCATTGGTTTATACTGTTTACTGTAGTGTAAGCCCATTGGTTTATAATGTTTACTGTAGTGTAAGCCCATTGGTTTATAATGTTTACTGTAGTGTAAGCCCATTGGTTTATACTGTTTACTGTAGTGTAAGCCCATTGGTTTATACTGTTTACTGTAGTGTAAGCCCATTGGTTTATACTGTTTACTGTAGTGTAAGCCCATTGGTTTATAATGTTTACTGTAGTGTAAGCCCATTGGTTTATAATGTTTATTGTAGTGTAAGCCCATTGGTTTATAATGTTTTGCAAAGCACTGAAACTCTCTGGCACGTACTCCTAAGTCTGTAACGGGACACTCAGTACAGTACCATTACCAAAGTTGTATTGATTAAATCAACAGGGAAAAGAAATCAGTTTTGCACAGTCCATCCATTCACACTATGTTAAAGTTTCTTTATTCAGTCGGTCTCGGTCAGGTCAGGAAACAACATGATAGCCATAAAAATGTTATGTGTGTGACACACATAGGATTTTTTTTTTTTTTTTTTTGAGAATCAGGTATCTTCCCACCCTATCCCTAATGATAGAAGTGACTTTAAAAGGGATATTTTTATTAATCATTATACAGACTCCGTTGTCCTTAGTGGTGTTAGATGCAAAGTATGCTATACCAAATTTATTGAATGAGGACAAAGGGGCCTATCTATCAAGCTTCGAATGGAGCTTGATGCCCCGTGTTTCTGGCGAGCCTGCAGGCTCGCTAGAAACAGCAGTTATGGAGCAGCGATCACAAAGACTGCTGCTACATAACCCTGTCCGCCTGCTCTGAGCAGGCGGACAGTATTCGCAACACTTCAACCCGATCGGGTTGATTGACACCTCCCTGCTGGCGGCCGATTGGCCGCGAGTCTGCAGGGGGCGGCGTTGCACCAGCAGCTCTTGTGAGCTGCTGGTGAAATGCTGAATACGGAGAGCGTATTGCTCTCCGCATTCAGCAAGGTCTTGCGGACCTGATCCGCACTGTCGGATCAGGTCCGCAAGACCTTTGTTAAATAGGGGCCTTAGGCTCATGGCCTTTCTTAAAATGGGTCTCTTGGAGCATCACTATGTCATATTTAAGTCTCTTATAATCCCTGAACGCTAAGGATCTTTTTCTGGGGGATGTTAAACCTCTTAACATTATGAGAGAGGATTTTGATTTTATTCATATTTGTCAACATTGTAGAATATTGGTTTATAGGCTATTATTGTTAGCTTGATACATGTGTAGTCATATTTTTGGGCATACATAGATATTGCTGGAAAAAAGACATAAGACATTATAAATTCAGAAAACTTAACAGTAAAATTATAAACCAAACAAGAACTGAAAACATTTTTAACACAAAGTGTATTACTAAAACTATACACCATGATTGGGGGGTAAACGGTGTCGTATTGTGCTCTAGTTATCTAAGTAAACGATACATAAAGGGCTATGGAGGAGCCTCTTTAAAGATAAGAAAGGTGAGTCTAGGGTTCAGGATTAGTGACAAACTTGGAAGGGGCATCGGTAAACAAGCTTTGGATATATCGGATGTCCCGAGATCATATCCGATCATAAGCAATAACATAGCCCCTTCATTCTCAACCCCGTCATTCTATTGATATAAACATAACAAATATAGAGAGAATCACCCAAAAAAGACAAAACAATACAAACAGGAAAACTGGGCCACATGTCAATCCCTGAATCTCACCCATTATTCAAGTCCATGCCTGTTCTGTGCAAAGTGCAACATAAGGGCCTTCAGTGATAGCCATGGATTGTCCCAGTCCTAGAATAATGATATTCAAACCCAGTTGTGGACAAAAATAGGTATTAATCATGGTGCAATTAAGGACACTTCGGTGGAGAGGGTTCTGTCTTCCTTCTTTTCAATTGTGATTTGATCCATTGTGAGCGTTGCTCTCTAGGGAGATCTTTATTTACCTCTCTTTGGAGGGGAGAAATCTCCAAAACGTTGTCCGCAGGGGGAACTATAGCTATGTTCAGCTTCTTCGACAGAGTGTCTAAGTCCTGAAAACTCTTGTAAATGTGTTGTGAGCCATTGTGAGAGACAATTAGGCTAAATGGGTATCCCCAACGGTACCTGATATTATTTTCTTGCAGCGCCTTGATGATAAATTTAACCTCCCTCCTTTTTTGTATAGTTTGCGGACAAAGGTCCTGATAAATTTGTAAGTTATGATCCTTGAAGGTGATGCTACGCCTTGACCTTGCCGCTTGCCATAACTCTTCTTTAGTAGTATAGCGTAAAAACTTCATAATTACATCTCGTGGGGGGGCCAGAGGTTTACAGGGGGGTCTAAGCGCTCTATGGATCCGCTCAATATTTTCCGGTTGTAGTGGTGGTGATCTGGGAAGCAGGAAACTGAACAAATCTTTGACATATAGTGTCAATTGGTCTTGCTGAACTTCTTCTGGAATTCATCTAATCCTGAGGTTATTACGCCTTCCACGATTGTCCAGATCTTCAATTTTCTCTTGTAGGGATTGCACAATTGAGTCCTGTATTGATATCTGGGTGGTATTTGAACTGACTAAATTATTAAGAGCCTCCTGACCTTCCTCAAGATATTCGAGTCTAGAGCCCATCTCATTCAAGTCTTTTTTAAGGTCCCGCATTTCTTCCTTTATAAAGGACTTTAAAGACTCAAGGTCAGATTTGGAGGGGAGATCTGCAATCTGTGATTGTAGTGCCTGCAGAGAATTATGTTGCAAATGTGCGGACTCCATCTGTGTCTCTGATGTAAGCTTGTCCTGGTGTTGAAAAAGCTCTGTGGGTGTTGGATCTGATGAGTGAAAAAAGGCAGAAACTGAGGGTGTAGCTGTTACACTTTTGTTGTTCTTATCTGCCTTAGGGCCCTTACGCTGAGACATATTAGCAGTCCCCAATATGTATGTGGAGGAGCGTTCAGGCTTCTGATGACCTTAATTTGGGAAGTGTCTGTGTGCTTTTCAAAGCCAAAACCAGCTCATAGGAATCCTCTTCGGTTGGGGAGTAGAAATTAGCAGAATTAATCTCCTTATATGTTTTATCTGTCCCTTGCTTCAGAATCCCCTCCTGCTTTCAACAAGAGTCCAGCCTAAATATTGGACAGTGTTTCTAATAGTAACGTTATGTTTACCTTTTAGCCTCTAGGCCCGCATCTCACAGTAGGAAGGTGAAAGCTTAGGTTGCCACTCAGGCTATTATACTTAAAGCAGTAACCGGTTTTGAGGAAAGTATGTAATTCTGTGCCTAACGATGTTGGGTATTTAATTTTAGTACCCCTCTCATTCATCCACCCTTCTGCCTAACAACAACTCCCCTCACAGTTATATTATAGGCCCCAGGCTCCGGTTATCATGTGTGGTCTTAGCTGGTATTTCTGGTCGTCTGAGATCGGCACCTCTAATCTTCTCTCTACTCCAGTGTGAGATAGCCGAAGGCTACCCTCCAGGATAAGCAGTTCTCCCGTTTTCCTCAGACTCTGTAGTTACACCGCTGTGTCACACAAAGTAAGAAAGTGGCTTCATCCAGCCTCTTGTGATCCTACTATCCTCCGGTCAACCCGGTATGTTATAAAGCAGGGTGCTGACCACTGTAAAACAGCTATCGAGTCCGACTGGCACAGAGGAAGGAATTGATTGTATTATGGGAGCTTCCTCCGATGAGCTAATATGGCGGCCAGAGCTCCGGGTGAGTCTAAGAGGTAGGCAATTTACTAGTCCTCCAACTGTGTGTTATCACTTTTGCCGTGTTCCTAGACTTGCACCGAATGTTAGGGATCCAAGACAGGTATTTTAAGGCTTCCCCCTGCCCATTAAATTATAGATGAGCTACGACAGCTACGGAGCATTACTGAAACACTGCCATGTCCCAGCACGGCTTGGCTCTGCCCTGACACACATTAAACTTTTATGGTTTTTATGTTGTTTCTTGACCTGACCGACTGAGTAAATAAACTAACATAAGCATAAGGGAGGGGCCCCCCCTCGGCAACAGCCAACATTTCTTTAAGCAATTGTCTGTGCCGTGCGTGTGATGACTACCTAGTATACAGAGTGGCAGGCGCAGCTGAGACAGACTGAAACTTAAGCAAACTCACTACTCAGTCTCAAAGACATGAATGACCTGATCATCTGCCTTGGCCCGTGCCGACTCGTGTCACTGTCTGTCTGACTGACATAACATTCTTTTATCTAGCCTCTCTGCCGGCCCCCCTAAGCTTTATGATAATCGTCAGTCACAAAGTGAGACTGAGTCTGAATGTGTGTGAGACTGAGTCTGACTGTGTGCTCACCGTCACTCCGACACTTGTTGTTTCTAGCCGCAGTTGTTCATCCCGGGTCCTTGTTCAACTCAGCTGCTGCCTCTGTCTGCGCCCGCACGCACCGCTCACCAACTGACTACATGTGCAGATTCAGCAGACTACACGTGCATTCAGTCAGTCAGGAGCGGAGGAGGAGGCGCAAGAGTCAGACTATATGGTGTAGGGCCGCCCATAGTCAGGAAATTAATGAGAGAAAAAAAAAGTTGACATTTTTTATTTTGGAAACTGGCCCCATCAGGCCCCATCAGGCCCCCTTAAGGGGGATCTCCCGCCGGGGCCGGTCGCAAATCGTGACCGCTACACCTACGGAAGTTACGCCCCTGGCAGCACTCCCAAATATGTGTATAGATACTTTTTTGTAAGGTGTGCTAAAAAAACTAATTTTGTATTTGTATTTAAACATAATTAGGGAGACTGACCATCTCCAATTGGTTAAAGCACCCCACCCAAGATCAGGTGTGCTCATGACAGTGTAATAGAGTTGTGAATATTAAGCCAGGGAGTCTCATTCTATTATGGAGAGTAAAAGCAGGAATGATTCAGCCCTCTGTGGCAAAAGGACGGTAGTGTTAGGACCAGTCTATATTGGGGCACTTTGTAAGTGGTGACTGGCTAAGCAAAATATGGCCACATTGTGTGACTAATATCCCAATTTTTTTTTTTTTTTTCAAAAGTGTTTTTATTAAGGCAAACAAACAATTATAACAATCAAGGAATGAAGGGTAACATCTCCATAACAATAATACAGATCAATAGTCTCATACAGTAATACATCATTAAGCAAGACGTTAATTGAGACAAAGTATCAACCTTCATCTATGCCTCTTTTTGTAATGATTAAACACTCTGGCGTCTTCAATATAATAGAGATCCGCTCATGGGATCTGGTGACTGGGGCCAATCTGAAGACATCTTCCGAGAATTCGAAAAGCCCGAATATAATAAACAAAGGAAAATTTCCTGTATTAGGGCCCTAAATTACATACAATTACCTAAATTTAAAAAAAAAAAAACACTAAATTACACAAAATAAAAAAATAAATTATCAGATATTTAAACTAATTACACCTACTCCAATAGCCCTATCAAAATAAAAAAGCCCCCCCCCCAAAATAAAAAAAAAACCCTAGCCTAAACTAAACTTCCAATAGCCTTAAAAGGGCCTTTTGCGGGGTATTGCCCCAAAGAAATCAGCTCTTTTACCTGTTAATTTTTTTTACAAACAACCCCACAACAGTAAAACCCACCACCCGCACAACCAACCCCCCAAATAAAATCCTAATTAAAAAAACCTAAGCTCCCCATTGCCCTGAAAAGGGCATTTGGATGGGCATTGCCCTTAAAAGGGCATTTAGCTCTTTTTCAACTGCCCAAACCCTAATCTAAAAATAAAACCCACCCAATAAACCCTTAAAAAAACCTAACACTACTGTTCCAATCAGCCAATAGAATGCAAGCTCAATCCTATTGGCTGATTGGATCAGCCAATAGGATTGGAGCTCAATCCTATTGGCTGATTGCATCAGCTAATAAGTTTTTTTCACCTCTAATTCCGATTGGCTGATAGAATTCTTTCAGCCAATCGGAATTCAAGGAACGCCATCTTGGATGACGACATTTAAAGGAACCTTCATTCGTCGTTAGCCGTCAACAGAAGAGGATGCTCCGCGCCAGATGTCTTGAAGATGGAGTCGCTCCGCGTCGGAAGGATGAAGATAGAATATGCCGTCTGGATGAAGACTTCTGCCCGGCTTCATTGAGGACTTCTTGCCGCTTGGATGAAGACTTCTCCCGGCTTCGTTGAGGATGGATGTCCGGTCTGTAAGTGGATCTTCGGGGGTTAGTGTTAGCTTTTTTTAAGGGTTTATTGGGTGGCTTTTATATTTATATTAGGGTTTGGGCAGTTGAAAAGAGCTAAATGCCCTTTTAAGGGCAATGCCCATTCAAATGCCATTTTCAGGGCAATGGGGAGCTTAGGTTTTTTTAGTTAGGATTTTATTTGGGGGGTTGGTTGTGTGGGTGGTGGGTTTTACTGTTGTGGGGTTGTTTGTAAAAAATTTGAACAGGTAAAAGAGCTGATTTCTTTAGGGCAATGCCCCGCAAAAGGCCCTTTTAAGGGCTATTGGCAGTTTAGTGTAGGCTAGGGTTTTTTTTTTATTTTGGGGGGGCTTTTTTTATTTTGATAGGGCTATTAGATTAGGTGTAATTAGTTTAAATATCTGATAATTTCTTTTTTTATTTTGTGCAATTTAGTGTTTGTTTTTTTGTAATTTAATTAATTGTACTTAATTTAGGTAATTTATTTAATTGTAGTGTAAGGTTAGGTGTTAGTGTAAGACAGGTTAGGTTTTATTTTACAGGTAAATTTGTATTTATTTTAGCTAGGTAGTTAGTAAATAGTTAATAACTATTTACTAACTAGTCTACCTAGTTAAAATAAATACAAAGTTGCCTGTAAAATAAAAATAAACCCTAAGCTAGCTACAATGTAACTATTAGTTATATTGTAGCAAGCTTAGGGTTTATTTTATAGGTATTTAGTTTTAAATAGGAATAATTTAGGCAATGATAGTAGGTTTTATTTATTTTAATTATATTTAAGTTAGGGGGTGTTAGGATTAGGGTTAGACATAGGTTTAGGGGTTAATAAATGTAGTATAGTGGCGGCGACGTTGGGGGCAGCAGATTAGGGGTTAATAAATGTAGGTAGGTGGCGGCGATGTTAGGGGTGGCAGATTAGGGGTTAATAATATTTAACTAGTGTTTGTGATGCGGGAGTGTGGCGTTTAGGGGTTAATATGTTTATTATAGTGGTGGCGATGTCGGGAGCGGCAGATTGGGGTTAATTAATTTATTATAGTGTTTGCGATGCTGGAGTGCAGCGGTTTAGGGGTTAATAGGTAGTTTATGGGTGTTAGTGTACTTTTTAACACTTTAGTTATGAGTTTTATGTTACAGCTTTGTAGCGTAAAACTCATAACTACTGACTTTAGATTGCGTTACGAATCTTGTGGGATAGGCTGTACCGCTCACTTTTTGGCCTCCCGGAAAAAGCTTGTAATATCGGCGCTATGGAAGTCCCATTGAGAAAAGACTTTACGCAAATTGCGTAAAGTAATTTGCGGTACGGCCAAAAAAGTGTGTGGTGCCCCTAAACCTGCAAGACTCGTAATACCAGCGGTAGTGAAAAAGCAACGTTATGAGCCTTAATGCTGCTTTTTCACCGTACCGCAGTTTACTTCTTAAACTGATTTTACATTTTTACAACAAAAATATTGCACTTCTCCAAATGAAACTATAACGTGGCTCAAAATTTGAAGTCCTAAGCTACTAGCCAGGCCAAAATGTTACTCACCACTGATCCCACCCATCACCTGCCCACACCCACACCTGCCCACACCACACCCACACCTGCCCACACCTTCCCACAACTATACCTGCCAACACCACACCACCTGCCCACACCACACCCACACCTGCCAACACCACACAAACACCTGCCCACACCTTCCCACAACTATACCTGCCAACACCACACTCACACCTGCCCACACCACACCCACACCTGCCCACACCACACCCCCACCTGCCCACACCACACCCACATCTGCCCACATCACACCCACACCTGACCACACCACACCTGCCCACACCTGCCAACACCACACACACACCTGCCCACACCACACCTGCCCACACCACACCCACACCTGCCAACACCACACCCACACCTGCCCACATCACACCCACACCTGCCCACACCACACCCACATCTGCCAACACCACACCCACACCTGCCCACATCACACCCACACCTGCCCACATCACACCCACACCTGCCCACACCACACCCACACCTGCCCACACCACACCCACACCTGCCCACATCACACCCACACCTGCCCACATCACACCCACACCTGCCCACACCACATGCACACCTGCCAACACCACACCCACACCTGCCCACATCACATCCACACCTGCCCACATCACATCCACACCTGCCCACATCACACCCACACCCTCTTTCCATATGTTTAGCCATTGTGAAACACCTTATTGTGCAGTCACTTTTATTTTTCATTTTAAACCATAACAATATATGTCCTTTTAATACAGTTATTAAGCTGGCTATTTGGCACACTGTATAGACAGCATTTATTTACCTCTCACATGATGCAAGTTGTGTAAGCCAGGGCAGGTTCAATCTACTGCAACAGGGACATGAAAAAATGGGTTTGGTGTCCAGTTTGCTTTTTTTAATTTTGCATGGTTTGTCACCTGGACAACTAAACATTGGTGGCCTTTAGCTTGATAAAGGGGACAATCAATTTTAATAGCTGACTTTGCCTGGGAAATTGCCACCTATACTGATCTTGTCAATACTACAGTATTTGCAGTGGGGGTAGAGGAAAAAGTGTCCCTGCAGTTACTTTGAATACAAAAAAATCATCAGCTGCTTGCCTGAAAACATTATCCCTTTAATGAAGTTATCTGCTAAAAATACATTGTTCTATGGGTAAATGGCATTTCTTATTTCTCCCCAAATATTCATTTAAATGAATGTTTTAAGCACATTCCCCTACTTTGTAACCTGAGTAGGATATCTGCTCGCCATAGTTCATTTTCTACTTGCCAATGGCTAGTGGGCGAGTGAAAGTTTTGAGCCCTGCTATAGACAACTCTATATTATACAAATCTGTATCCCAGGAAATAAAAAGCTTTAGTCTGACAAGTTATCTCCCTGTGAGCACAAAAGCTAAACACGGTAACAATAAGCAGATTAACTTACCTCCTGCTTTAGGTGCACAACACTGAGCCAAAGTCAGGAGCCCAAACACGGCCACGAGCACAAGGAGATTCATTCTGATCAAGGAGGCAAAACATAATAAATATTAATAATGATAGTATGATACAGTCTGCCAGTTTATACCAACAGAGAGTTTAAAACATAATAAAGAGCTGACTTAAAGGGATATGAAACCCAAATTTTTTCTGGCATGATTCAGACAGAGCAGCAATTTTAAGCAAATTTCTAATTTATTCCTATTATCAATTTTTCTTTGTTCTCTTGGTATCTTTTTGGGAAAAGTAGGAATGTAAGCTTAGGAGTCGACTCATTTTTGGTTCGGCACTCTGGGTAGCGCTTTCGGATTGGTGGCTACATTTAGCCGGAAATGCAAGCAGTGGTGATTTTTTTTTTAAAATAATGTTAGAGCATTGTATTATTGCACTATTGCTTGTATATAATTATACATTAATTGGGGTTTTTCCGTAGAAAAACATTAGATATATTTTTTTCTAAAGGTTTGTAAAAGACTCCTATGTGTTTAACCCTAGCAACAGTTACAACCAGCTCCAGAGCAGCAATGCACTACTGGTAGCTACCTGAGCACATTGGGTGAGCCAATGACAAGAGGCATATGTGTGTAGCCTTCAATCACCAGCTAGGTCCTGGCAGTGCATTACTACTCCCGATCCTTCCTAGGTATCCTCTTAAACAAAATCAATTTGATAAAATAACTTAATTGAAGAGTTATTTTAAACTGAAGGCTCTGTCTGAATGATCAAAGCTTAATTCTGACTTTAATATTCCTTTAAAGGGACAGTATACACCCATTTTCATTTAACTGCATGTAATAGACACTACTATAAAGAATTATATGCACAGATACTCTTTATACCACACGTTACCTTCCGCAAGTAACTTGCCAAATACTGCAGCACCCTTCCCCATATTGGGCTAGATTACAAGTGGAGCACTAATTTAAAGGGACAGTCCAGTCAAAATTAAACTTTTATGATTCGGATAGAGCAGCAATTTTAAGTAACTTTCTAATTTACTTCTATTATCATTTTTTCTTCGTTATCTTGCTATCTTTATTTGAAAAAGCTGGAATGTAAGCTTAGGAGCCAGCCCATTTTTGGTTCAGCACCCTGGATAGCGCTTGCTGATTAGTGGCTACATTTAGACACCAATCAGCGAGCGCTACCCAGGAGCTGAATCCAAAACGGGCTGGCTTCTAAATTTACATGCTTCCTTTTTCAAATAAAGATACAAAAAGAACGAAGAAAAATTGATAATAGGAGAAAATTAGAAAGTTGCTTAAAATTGCTGCTGTATCTGAATCATAAAAGTTTAATTTTGACCAGACTATCGCTTTAACGTATGAAGTTACGCTGTGCATATTTAATACGATTTATTCCAGAGTAATTTACATACAAATTTTACATTTTTGATAAAATACAATTTTCGGTGAAGAATTTTGTTACTATTTTTTTCTGCATCTTTTTGTGTGAATGATTCAGTTGTTCATTTTGTGTAATAAAGCTGTAGTGTGTGTTAAAGGGACAGTGTATGTAACATTTTCTCCCCTTTAATGTGTTTCCAATGATCCATTTTACCTACCTATCGGCTAGATTACGAGTTTTTCGTTTTGAGCTGTGCGGTGCTAACAAGCAGTTTTCTTTCACCGCTCACTTACAGACAGCGTTGGTATTACGAGTTTTTACAAACCCGTCGTTAAAAGACAAGAAGTGAGCGTTAAGAGCAAAATTTTGCTCATTACCGCACTCCAATACGCTCATGCATGATTTCCCCATAGGAATCAACGGGGAGAGCCGGCTGAAAAAAAGCAGCGTTTAGCTCCTAACGCAGCCCCATTGATTACTATGGGGAAATAAAATTTATGTCTACACCTAACACCCTAACATGAACCCGAGTCTAAACACCCCTAATCTTACACTTATTAACCCCTAATCTGCCGCCCCCGACATCGCCGACACCTGCTTTTTTTATTAACCCCTAATCTGCCATTCCGGCCGCCGCCACCTACATTATACTTATGAACCCCTAATCTGCTGCCCCCAACATCACCGACACCTACATTATATTTATTAACCCCTAATCTGCCGCCCCAAATGTCGACGCAACCTACCTACACTTAGTAACCCCTAATCTGCTGCCCCCAACGTCGCCGCCACTATAATAAACATATTAACCCCTAAACCTGTCTAACCCTAACCCCCCTAACTTAAATATAATTTAAATAAATCTAAATAAAATTACTATAATTAACTAAATATATTCCTATTTAAAACTAAATACCTATAAAATAAACCCTAAGCTAGCTACAATATAACTAATATTTACATTGTAAGTAGCTTAGGGTTTATTTTACAGGCAAGTTTGTATTTATTTTAACTAGGTACAATAGTTACTAAATAGTTATTAACTATTTAATAAACTACCTAGCTAAAATAAATACAAAGTTACCTGTAAAATAAAACCTAACCTAAGTTACAATAACACCTAACACTACACTATAATTAAATTAATTCCCTAAATTAAATACAATTAAATACAATTAAATAAAATTAGCTAAAGTACAAAAAAACCCCACTAAATTACAGAAAATAATAAAAAATCAGCTCTTTTACCTGTAAAAACAATTACAAATCCCCCCAACATTAAAACCCACCACCCACACAACCAACCCTACTCTAAAATCCACCCAATACCCCCTTAAAAAAACTAACACTAACCCCTTGAAGATCACCTTACCGGGAGAAGTCTTCATCCAACCATGCCAAAGTCCTCAACGAATCCGGCAGAAGTGGTCCTCCAGACGGGCAGAAGTCTTCATCCAGACGGCATCTTCTATCTTCATCCATCCGGCGCGGGTCCATCTTCAAGACATCCGATGCGGAGCATCCTCTTCATTCAACGGCGACTGAAGAATGAAGGTACCTTTAAGTGACGTCATCCAAGATGGCGTCCCTTCAATTCAGATTGGCTGATAGAATTCTATCAGTCAATCGGAATTAAGATAGAAAAAATACTATTGGCTGATGCAATCAGCCAATAGGATTGAGCTGACATTCTATTGGCTGATTGGAACAGCCAATAGAATGCCAGCTCAATCCTATTGGCTAATTGGATCAGCCAATAGGATTGAAGTTCAATCCTATTGGCTGATTGCAGCAGCCAATAGGATTTTTCCTACCTTAATTCCGATTGGCTGATAGAATTCTATCAGCCAATCGGAATCTAAGGGATGCCATCTTGGATGACGTCACTTAAAGGAACCTTCATTCTTCAGTCGCCGTGGAAAGAAGAGGATGCTCCGCGTCGGATGTCTTGAAGATGGACCCGCTCCGCACCGTCTGGATGAAGACTTCTGTCCGTCTGGAGGACCACTTGTGCCGGGTCCATTGAGGACTTCGGCCCGGTTGGATGAAGACTTCTCCCGGTAAGGTGATCTTCAAGGGGTTAGTGTTAGGTTTTTTTAAGGGGGTATTGGGTGGGTTTTAGTGTAGGGTTGGTTGTGTGGGTGGTGGGTTTTAATGTTGGGGGGGATTTGTAATTTTTTTTACAGGTAAAAGAACCAGTTGTGAGGGGAGAGATGTTTTTATCTGAAATAGCTGGTTTTGCTAATCAATAGCAGCTGATAATGTTTGCTGTATGACTAGGAACAGTCTGGATAGGACATATGAAGAATTCATTACCTGAGTCCCTCATTAAAGGGATATGAAAGCCTACATTTCTCTTTCATGATTCAGATAGGGCAGCAATTTTAAACAGCGTTCTAATTTACAGGGATGTACGCTTAGGAGCGTGCATGTGTCTTGAGCACTATAAGGCAGCAGTTTTACAATAACATTATCCATTTGTAAGATCACTAGATGGCAGCAGTTTTTCCTGCCATTTCATTCTCCAGATGCTACCTAGGTATCTCTTCAACAAAGAATATTATGTGAACAAGGCAAATGTGATAATAGAAGTAAATTGTAAACTTTTTAAAAATGATCTGCTCGGTCTGAATCACAAAAGAACATTTTTGGGTTTCATATCCCTTTAATTCTGAGCTCTCTGTGCACTCCTGTACCACTGCCCATAAAGCACTCTTGGAATAATCAATGCTGAACAGGCCAGAGAACCTCATTGGTTACACACTGTCACATGGCTATTTAAGATAAGACATGATTGGATACTAGTTGTGTTGCTCTACAGGTCCTATTCCACACTATAATGAAGGATAAGCAATAAGAAATTGTCTGTATTAGCTCAGCATGTGAAATAGCAACAAAATATATGCAAACACGTTCTTAATAAATTATTCTCTAAGAAAAAGCAGCTTTATTTATTTAAAGGGACACTGAACACAAAATTTTTCTTTCGGGATTCAGATAAAGCATGAAATTTTAAGCAACTTTCTAAATTACTCCTATTATCAAATTTACTTTATTCTCTTGTTATCTTTATTTGAAATGCAAGATTGTAAGTTTAGATGCCGGCCCATTTTTGTGAACAACCTGGGTTGCCCTTGCTGATTGGTGGATAAATTAATCCACCAATAAAAAAGTGCTGTCCAGAGTTCTGAACCAAAAAATAGCTTAGATGCCATATTTTTCAAATAAAGATAGCTAGAGAATGAAGAAAAATTGATAATAGGAGTAAATTAGAAAGTTGCTTAAAAATGCATGCTCTATCTGAATCACAAAAGAAAAAATGTGGGTTCAGTGTCCCTTTAAATAAATCATATGTATCCACTGCATGAAACTTTAATAATTAACATAGAGCATGCAATAATAACAAAAATCTTCCTGGCTCCACCGCATGATTGAGACTCATTTGACTACACAGTGCAGTGTGCACTACACCGTGACCACTGTGAAACAGCATATGCCTTTCTCCCTTCAATATATCTTAATTAGGCATTAAAATACTTAAACGGATTAGTCACTAAATACTTGTACATTTACTGTTTGTCTATCTGTCATACATGCAAAGAATAAATATTTATTGCTGAATCTATACAACTATGTGACTTAAAGCACAACTAAAAATATGTTGTATGCATTTAATACATTCAGAAACAATACAAGTATATACTTTATTATGATTGTATCATGTGACTTTATCCCCTAGGATACAATTCCTAAACCTATCATAACTACTGTTGTATTTTTTAAGTACTTTTAAAGGCCAGTTTGTATATTCATTACATATTTATCCAAGCAGATATTTTGCTTAAATAACTGTCAATCACCAAAGAAGATGTTTAAGGTTAAACAACCTACTGACAAACTATCATACAGTGAAGGATATTTTTTTATGATATAAACACTTTAATCATCTGACTTGCAAAATAATGTTTTAATATATATATATATATATATGTGTGTGTGTGTGTGTGACCAGAGTGAATGCAAGCCATGATGAACATCTACTTAAAAAGACATTATTTTTTTTTGTTTTTTAACCCTGCCCCAAAAATATTATGGCCTTAAACCTGGGGGAGGGGGGGGCAGCAGAATTTTGAGTGCCTAGGGCAGCACAAAACCTAAATACGCCCCTGCTGCTGACCCTCTGAGCATGGTGTGTGAACCCTGGTGCACATGCCTTCACAGTATATGTGCGTATGCCGCTGAAAAACACTAATCATTTTTGCTAATGAAATATATTGCAAAACTTATTCTATTTAAAATTGCAGTGCACCCATGCACATTTCAATATATCCACTGGCATTTAAAATTCTAACTAGACAGAAAAACTGCCAATATTACAAAAAACGTGTATACTAGCATTTAAAGGGACCCATCACCAATAATAGCAAATAACAAAATGTATTACTTTGCTCCATTCTTGCAGAGTGTTTATACTGTACACACATATTATAGTTATGAAACACTGGTCCCATCATTCAGCACTAAAAAAACCTTGTACCTATAACTATAAATACATAAAAATGAAAACTCTTTATAGAATTAAATAATTTGCGTGCAGTCCATCTACCAATGTGTCAACTCAGATATGGACCAACATGAAGGTGATATTTGGTATCATGGCAGGTAAATAAAGCCTTTTGTTATTCTGTGGGGTCTAATAAAAGTTACAAAACCCTAAGTGAACACAAATTAAGCACTTACTTGTGGGTGATCTGATGATGCTGTAAGTTCTGCAGTCTAACCTGTATTTATATCTCCGCTTATTGTTAGACCAGCTCTATTGATTTATGCTTTCTAACAGGACTAATAAGATTTTAATCAAGACAGGAATCTACCCTGACCAGTTCCAAGAAATTTCATGAATACAAAATCCTTGAATACAAATGTATATTTATTTTAAAAAAACATACGCAATGATTAATTGTGACAAGAATGACTAAAATATAACTAAAATAAATAACACTAGAAATAACAAAGTGACATGAAACCCATTTTAAACTTTCCTATTTACTTTAATAATCAAATTTACTTAAATGTTTTGGTATCCTTTGTTGAATAAGCAGAAATGCACTGACTGGGAGGTAGCTGAACACGTTTAGTGAGACAATGACAAAGGCGTATGTGCAGGGCCGGACTGAGAATACAAAGCAGCCCTGGAAATATATGAAGACCAGCCCAATTTTCCGTTGAGTCGGTAGATTGCATATGCCCCATTTTTCTCAAAGGGGATTACTGGGATACTCCTTCCCCAATATTTTTTTCAGAATTAAATTATATTACTTTGTATTAAATAAAAAGTACCAGCTTTATGTTATTTAGGCACACTACAACCCAAATGCCTCCATTAATCACCCCTTTCCAGCCCCAGCTGCTGCAGCCCACCGGGAAACCTCCTGGTATCCTGGTAGGCCAATCCGGCCCTACGTATGTGTGCAGCTACCAATCAGCAGATAGCTTCCATTAATGCATTCTCCTGAGGATACCTAGATATACTATTAAACAAGCTAAATGGAAACATTAAAATTACGTTTTTTCTGTATCGTGAAAGTTTAATTTTGACTCTATTGTTCTTTTAAAATGGGAAATTTACAGTACAATACAACAAGTTTAATTAATTCATTGAGAAAAGTGCTTCCGAGATCTATGGAATCTACTACTATTTATTGTTTTATGAATTTGGATGAATGCAATAAAATGACAAATGTTGCGTATTCTAAAGGCAACGGCCACTTAGCAAATAAGCTAAGGAACAAATGATGGTGCAAAAAAATATATATATTTATTTATTATGTGGTTAAAATTGTTCCTCTTAAGGCAGTGAAGGGGTTACTGCAGGCAGGAAAGGTTTCATATTTACACAAGTCAATAACTATATCCAGCTATGTCATTGTCAGCTGATTGATTCCTTTTCATTCACCTCATTTTCTACATAAAGATGGTGAAAAAAAGGGACAAGAAATTACCGGCTAGATTTAGAGGCTCCTAACGCTGTTTTTTACCGCCCTCTGGTATTTGGAGTCAGTCAGGAAAGGGTCTAACGCTCACTTTACAGCCGTGACTTTTCCATACCGCAGATCCCCCTACGCCATTTGCGTATCCTATCTTTTCAATGGGATCTTTCTAACGCCGGTATTTAGAGTCTTGGCTGAAGTGAGCGTTAGAAATCTAACGACAAAACTCCAGCCGCAGAAAAAAACCAGGAGTTAAGAGCTTTCTGGGCTAACGCCGGTTTATAAAGCTCTTAACTACTGTGCTCTAAAGTACACTAACACCCATAAACTACCTATTTACCCCTAAACCGAGGTCCCCCCACATCGCCGCCACTCTATTAAATTTTTTAACCCCTAATCTGCCGCTCCGTACACCGCCACCAGCTAAATTATCCCTATGTACCCCTAATCTGCTGCCCCTAATACCGCCGACACCTATATTATATTTATTAACCCCTAATCTGCCCCCCCCCAACGTCGCCGCCACCTACCTACACTTATTAACCCCTAATCTGCCGAGCGGACCGCACCGCTACTATAATAAAGTTATTAACCCCTAATCCGCCTCACTCCCACCTCAATGACCCTATAATAAATAGTATTAACCCCTAATCTGCCCTCCCTAACATCGCCGACACCTAACTTCAAGCATTAACCCCTAATCTGCCGACCGGAGCTCACCGCTACTATAATAATTTTTTTAACCCCTAAAGCTAATTCTAACCCTAACCCTAACACCCCCCTAAATTAAATATAATTTAAATCTAACGAAATAAATTAACTCTTATTAAATAAATTATTCCTATTTAAAGCTAAATACTTACCTGTAAAATAAATCCTAATATAGCAGCTTTTGATATAATATAGATTTTGTATGCACCTTAACAAGACTATTTTTTTACTGCATCTTTTTGTGTGAATGATTCAGTTGTTCATTTTGTGTAATAATGCTGTAGTGTGTGTTAAAGGGACAGTGTACTGTAACATTTTCTCCCCTTTAATGTGTTTCCAATGATCCATTTTACCTACCTGAGTGTATTAAATTGTTTGCACATTGCGCCTTTACTTTTATTTTGTGATTTAGAACCTGTTGCTTTTGCCCAGTAATACCATCACCTATGCTGAGCATATGAATACTGCTGTATAAGCTCTACAAACAGGAGAGAGAAGCAGGCTGTGCATTTACCTCCCAGTTGTGAGGGGAGATTAGCTGGTTTTGCTAATCAATAGCAGCTGATAATGTTTGCTGTATAACTAGGAACAGTCTGGATAGGACATATGAAGAAGTCATTACCTGAGTCCCTCATTAAAGGGATATGAAAGCCTACGTTTCTCTTTCATGATTCAGATAGGGCAGCAGTTTTAAACAGCTTTCTAATTTACAGGGATGTACGCTTAGGAGCGTGCATGTGTCTTGAGCACTATAAGGCAGCAGTTTTGCAATAACATTATCCATTTGTAAGACCACTAGATGGCAGCACTTTGTCCTGTCATTTCATTATCCAGATGCTACCTAGGTATCTCTTCAACAAAGAATATTATGTGAACAAGGCAAATGGGATAATAGAAGTAAATTGCAAACTTTTTAAAAATGATCTGCTCGGTCTGAATCACAAAAGAACATTTTTGGGTTTCATATCCCTTTAATTTTGAGCTCTCTGTGCACTCCTGTACCACTGCCCATAAAGCACACTTGGAATAACCAATGCTGAACAGGCCAGAGAACCTCATTGGTTACACACTGTCACATGGCTATTTAAGATAAGACATGATTGGATACTAGCTGTGTTACTCTACAGGTCCTATCCCACACTATAATGAAGGATAAGCAATAAGAAATTGTCTGTATTGCGCACGTTTTCCATTGTAGTAGCTCAGCATGTGAAATAGCAAAAATATATGCAAACACGTTCTTAGTAAATTATTCTCTAAGAAAAAGCAGCTTTATTTATTTAAAGGGTCACTGAATCCAAATTTTTTCTTTTGTGATTCAGATAAAGCATGAAATTTTAAGCAACTTTCTAAATTACTCCTATTATCAAATTTACTTTATTCTCTTGTTATCTTTATTTGAAATGTAAGAATGTAAGTTTAGATGCCAGCCCATTTTTGTGAACAACCTGGGTTGTCCTTGCTGATTGGTGGATAAATTAATCCACCAATAAAAAAATGATGACCAGAGTCCTGAACCAAAAAAATAGCTTAGATGCCATATTTTTCAAATAAAGATAGCAAGAGAACGAAGAAAAATTGATAATAGGAGTAATAGTAAATTAGAAAGTTGCTTAAAAATGCATGCTCTATCTGAACCACGAAAGACAAAATGTGGGTACAGTGTCCCTTTAAATAAATCATATGTATCAACTGCATGAAACTTTAATAATTAACATAGAGCATGCAATAATAACAAAAATCCAATTTAATTCCATTGCCAGATTTATTTTGTTCTCTTGAAATACTTTTATGAAAAGCAAAGATTCCACAGCTCATATTCATATTCAAGTCTGTTAATGGCTAAGGGCTATCACATGATACAGGGGACAGGGAGCGGAACCGTTGATATTAGGTTAGCATTATTTTTTTGTTGTGCATTTGTTGATTATAAATGTACAATGAGATCTGAGGACAGGTTTAAAAACCAGTGGTTTAGATTAATATATTTATATAGTACATAATGCACAATGGATTAAAGAGGCTTAATGTTTATATTGGTACCTATGTAATTATTTTTGTTTTATATTTGCTGTTTTTTCCACTTTTGTTATTATTTGTATTGTCTTAAAAATTCATAAAAAAATAAAAATAAAAAACAAAGGACATTAAAGGTATTTAAAGGTTAAAATTGAAATGTGCATGAATGCATTTTAATATTAAATAGAAGGATTTTTGTATTCTTCTTCCATTACTAGTTACTGTTTCAGCGGCATACACACGTATGCTACATGTTACTAGAGCATAAGGATACAAACACCATGCCTGCTGAGACAAAGCACTGCTGACCCTCTGAGCATGGTGTGTGAACCCTGGTGCACATGCCTTCCCAGCATATGTGCGTATGCCGCTGAAAAACACTAATCATTTTTGCTAATGAAATATATTGCAAAATTTATTCTATTTAAAATTGCAGTGCACCCATGCACCTTTCAATATATCCACTGGCATTTAAAATTCTAACTAGACAGAAAAACTGCCCATATTACAAAAAACGTGTATACTAGCATTTAAAGGGACCCATCACCAATAATAGCAAATAACAAAATGTATTACTTTGCTCCATTCTTGCAGAGTGTTTATACTGTACACACATATTATAGTTATGAAACACTGGTCCCATCATTCAGCACTAAAAAAACCTTGTACCTATAACTATAAATACATAAAAATGAAAAATCTTTATAGAATAAAATAATTTGCGTGCAGCAGTGACGTGCAGTGAGGTCAGAGGCAGGTGAGGCACTGGCTAGGATATGCCTTCATTCTTTAGATATCCTTTGTTGAAAAAATAGCAATGTACATGGGTGAGCCAATCACATGAGGTATCTATTGTGCAGCCACCTATCAGCAGCTACTGAGCATATTTAGATATGATTTTCAACAAAGGATATCAAGAGAATGAAGGAAATTAGATATTAGATGTAAATTGGACAGAAGGGGTGGGAGAGACAGGGAGAGAGAAATAGATAGAGAGACAGAGGGGGAGAGAGAGACAAAGAGACAGAGGGGAGAGAGAGAGAGACAAAGAGAGACAGAGGGTAGAGAGACAGACAAAGAGACCATGGGGGAGAATGAGACACATAAGGATAGAGACAGAGGGGGTGGGAGAGACAGGGAGAGAGAGATGGATAGAGAGAGAGAGAGAGAGAGAGAGAGACAGAAAAAGAGAGAGAGAAGAGAGAGAGACACAGAGGGGGAGAGAGAAAGAGAGACACAGAGGAGAGAGAGACAGAGGGGGAGGGAGAAAGGGAGAGACAGAGGGGGAGGGAGAGAGACAGAGGGGGAGGGAGAGAGAGTCAGAGGAGAGAGAGAGAGACAGAGGGGAGAGAGAGAGACAGAGGGGAGAGAGAGAGAGACAGAGGGGGGAGAGAGAGAGACAGAGGGGGGAGAGAGAGAGACAGAGGAGAGAGAGAGAGACAGAGGGGAGAGAGAGACAGAGGGGGGAGAGAGAGAGACAGAGAGGAGAGAGAGGGGAGAGAGGGAGAGAGAGAGAGAGGGGGAGGGATAGGGATAGAGAGACAGAGGGGAGAGAGATAGACAGGGGGAGAGATAGAGAGAGAGGGAAAGACAGAGGGGGAGAGATAGAGAGACAGGGGGAGAGAGAGAGAGAGACAGGGGGGAGAGAGAGAGAGAGAGAGAGAGAGAGAGAGAGAGAGAGAGAGGGGAGAGAGAGAGGAGAGAGAGAGAGAGAGAGACAGAGGGGAGAGAGGGGGAGAGGGAGAAAGAGAGAGACAGAGGGGAGAGAGAGAGACAGGGGGGAGAGATAGAGAGAGAGAAAGACAGAGGGGGAGAGATAGAGAGACGGGGGGGAGAGAGAAAGAGAGAGAGACAGGGGGGAGAGAGAGAGAGAGAGGGGAGAGAGAGAGGAGAGAGAGAGGGGAGAGAGAGAGAGAGAGAGAGAGAGAGAGACAGAGGGGAGAGAGGGGGAGAGGGAGAAAGAGAGACACAGAGGGGAGAGAGAGAGACAGAGGGGAGAAATAGAGAGAGAAGAGAGAGACAGAGGGGAGAGAGAGACAGAGGGGGAGAGAGAGAAAAAGAGACACAGAGGGGAGAGAGAGAGACAGACAGATGGGAGAGAGAGAGAAAGAGGGGGAGGGAGAAAGGGAGAGGAGGAGGGGGAGGGAGAAAGGGAGAGACAGGGGAGGGAGAAAGAGAGAGACAGAGGGGAGAGAGAGAGACAGAGGGGAGAGAAAGAGAGACAGAGGAGAGAGAGAGAGGGGAGAGAGAGAGAGACAGATGGGAGAAAGAGACAGAGGGGATGGAGAAAGGGAGAGACAGAAGGGAGAGAGACAGAGGGGAGAGAGAGAGAGACAGATGGGGCTGCTCATTAAAATATATTTCTTATTTTAATATATTTATTAATAGTAAAAGTTACACTACTGAGTCAGTAGTGTAACTTTTACTATTAATAAATATATTAAAATAAGAAATATATTTTAATGAGCAGCCATTTTGTGATTTTGTGCTTATTTGCTTAATAAATGTAACTTACAACACTGACCAGGTCATACACAAAATACATTTATTAAGCAAATAAGCACAAAATCACAAAATGGCTGCTCATTAAAATATATTTCTTATTTTAATATATTTATTAATAGTAAAAGTTACACTACTGACTCAGTAGTGTAACTTTTACTATTAATAAATATATTAAAATAAGAAATATATTTTAATGAGCAGCCATTTTGTGATTTTGTGCTTATTTGCTTAATAAATGTAACTTACAACACTGACCAGGTCATAAACAAAATACATTTATTAAGCAAATAAGCACAGCACTAAATCACAAGATGGCTGCTCATTAAAATATATTTATTAAGCTGCCAAAGTTGGGAAGTGAAACAACATAGATAGCATAGCCAGCAACTTGAAAGTTTTGCTTAATAAATGTATTTTGTGTATGACCTGATCAGTGTTGTAAGTACTTACAACACTGACCGGGTCATACACAAAATACATTTACTAATTAAGCAAATAAGAGGATCAGACTGCGTCACAACACAAGTGTTCCTAGTTGAAAACACACACAGGCACTTCAAATTTTAGCAGAGGGGGGGCAGGCACCCACCACTACCCGGTCCAGTATATTTTTAACTTACAGTACTCTGTACAACTTACAAGTTATACAACGTTAACCCCAAGCCTCACAATAAAAAATATACATAATTACAGGCTGTACTACTGATCATCACACTATCACACACGGCATGGCTGTCATTCTTGATGACTTACTTGTGTGAGTGTGACAGTGTGACCCGGACTGTGTGCACTTCGGCTCCTTCCTTCAGGTGAGTGCGGTGACAGGCTGAGCTGAGCCGACAGGTCCTCACGGTCAGGCAGGGGCAGCAGCTGCGATATGCGGTGTCTGTGCGAGTCTCACTCAGACTCTGTAGAGATCGGGCAGCCTCCTCCTCCACTAGTCGCTACTTGGCTCAGAGGTGTCAAGCAGGAATAAGTGGCACTGTGACTGGCTGTTGTTCCCGCCGCCGCCGCGCTGCTCTTTCCTTGCGCATGCGCAGAAACTCAGTCTCAGTGCACTACTTGTAAGGCTAAGCAGGGCCAGGGAGGGAGTCAATCAACACCGGTGTTGATTGGATGAGCCGGTCTCCCAGGGAACAGTCGAGGCCTCATGAGAGATGCCTCATATAGTAATTTTCTCTGCCGCGCTGCTCCTGCAAATCACCACCGGGTGATGCTGCAGAGCAGCTAGATATAAAAACACACTACAAATATTGCGCAATAGAGAAACACCAGAACCCAGTGCCTCTCTATTGCGCAATATTAGTTTGACATGTCAAAAAAAAAAATGTTTACTTTTTTTTTTTTTTAATAAAACTCTCTATTTGTTTTTATTTTGGCCCAAATGGCAGGTGCGGCACTGCCTCACCTGCCTCCAATGAGTGCACGTCACTGGCGTGCAGTCCATCCACCAATGTGTCAACTCAGATATGGACCAACATGAAGGTGATATTTGGTATCATGGCAGGTAAATAAAGCCCTTTGTTATTCTGTGGGGTCTAATAAAAGTTTCAAAACCCTAAGCCCTAGATTTGGAGTTTTGTCGGTAACGACCCGAAAAACTAACGCCGGCTTTTTTCTGGCCGCACTATAAAAATAACTCTGGTATCGAGAGTCCACATAAAGGCTGCGTTAGGCTCCAAAAAAGGAGCGTAGAGCATTTTTAACGCAGCTTCAACTCTCGATACCAGAGTTGCTTACGGACGCGGCCAGCCTCAAAAACATGCTCGTGCACGATTCCCCCATAGGAAACAATGGGGCTGTTTGAGCTGAAAAAAAACCTAACACCTGCAAAAAAGCCGCGTTCAGCTCCTAACGCAGCCCCATTGTTTGCTATGCGGTAACCCTTCCTACGTCTGCACTTAACACTCTAACATGTACCCTGAGTCTAAACACCCCTAACCTTACACTTATTAACCCCTAATCTGCCGCCCCCGCTATCGCTGACCCCTGCATATTATTATTAGCCCCTAATCTGCCGCTCCGTAAACCGCCGCTACTTACATTATCCCTATGTACCCCTAATCTGCTGCCCCTAACACCGCCGACCCCTATATTATATTTATTAACCCCTAATCTGCCCCCCACAACGTCGCCTCCACCTGCCTACACTTATTAACCCCTAATCTGCCGACCGGACCTGAGCGCTACTATAATAAAGTTATTAACCCCTAATCCGCCTCACTAACCCTATCATAAATAGTATTAACCCCTAATCTGCCCTCCCTAACATCGCCGACACCTAACTTCAATTATTAACCCCTAATCTGCCGACCGGACCTCACCACTACTCTAATAAATGTATTAACCCCTAAAGCTAAGTCTAACCCTAACACTAACACCCCCCTAAGTTAAATATAATTTAAATCTAACGAAATTAATTAACTCTTATTAAATAAATTATTCCAATTTAAAGCTATATACTTACCTGTAAAATAAATCCTAATATAGCTACAATATAAATTATAATTATATTATAGCTATTTTAGGATTTATATTTATTTTACAGGTAACTTTGTATTTATTTTAACCAGGTACAATAGCTATTAAATAGTTAAGAACTATTTAATAGCTAAAATAGTTAAAATAATTACAAATTTACCTGTAAAAGAAATCCTAACCTAAGTTACAAATAAACCTAACACTAGACTATCAATAAAATAATTAAATAAACTACCTACAATTACCTACAATTAACCTAACACTACACTATCAATAAATTAATTAAATACAATTGCTACAAATAAATACAATTAAATAAACTAGCTAAAGTACAAAAAATAAAAAAGAACTAAGTTACAAAAAATAAAAAAATATTTACAAACATAAGAAAAATATTACAACAATTTTAAACTAATTACACCTACTCTAAGCCCCCTAATAAAATAACAAAGCCCCCCAAAATAAAAAAATGCCCTACCCTATTCTAAATTACTAAAGTTCAAAGCTCTTTTACCTTACCAGCCCTGAACAGGGCCCTTTGCGGGGCATGCCCCAAGAAATTCAGCTCTTTTGTCTGTAAAAAAAAACATACAATACCCCCCCAACATTACAACCCACCACCCACATACCCCTAATCTAACCCAAACCCCCCTTAAATAAACCTAACACTAAGCCCCTGAAGATCATCCTACCTTGTCTTCACCATACCAGGTTCACCGATCGGTCCAGAAGAGCTCCTCCGATGTCCTGATCCAAGCCCAAGCGGGGGGCTGAAGAGGTCCATGATCCGGCTGAAGTCTTCATCCAAGCGGGCCAGAAGAGGTCTTCCATCCGATTGAAGTCTTCATCCAAGCGGCATCCATCCGGAGCGAAGCGGCAGCATCCTGAAGACCTCCACCGCGGAACATCCATCCTGGCCGACGACTGAACGACGAATGACAGTTCCTTTAAATGACGTCATCCAAGATGGCGTCCCTCGAATTCCGATTGGCTGATAGGATTCTATCAGCCAATCGGAATTAAGGTAGGAATATTCTGATTGGCTGATGGAATCAGCCAATCAGAATCAAGTTCAATCAGATTGGCTGATCCAATCAGCCAATCAGATTGAGCTTGCATTCTATTGGCTGATCGGAACAGTCAATAGAATGCGAGCTCAATCTGATTGGCTGATCGGATCAGCCAATCGGATTGAACTTGATTCTGATTGGCTGATTCCATCAGCCAATCAGAATATTCCTACCTTAATTCCGATTGGCTGATAGAATCCTATCAGCCAATCGGAATTTGAGGGACGCCATCTTGGATGACGTCATTTAAAGGAACCGTCATTCGTCGTTCAGTCGTCAGCCAGGATGGATGTTCCGCGGTGGAGGTCTTCAGGATGCTGCCGCTTCGCTCCGGATGGATGCCGCTTGGATGAAGACTTCAATCGGATGGAAGACCTCTTCTGGCCCGCTTGGATGAAGACTTCAGCCGGATCATGGACCTCTTCAGCCCCCCGCTTGGGCTTGGATCAGGAGCTCTTCTGGACCGATCGGTGAACCTGGTATGGTGAAGACAAGGTAGGATGATCTTCAGGGGCTTAGTGTTAGGTTTATTTAAGGGGGGTTTGGGTTAGATTAGGGGTATGTGGGTGGTGGGTTGTAATGTTGGGGGGGTATTGTATGTTTTTTTTTACAGGCAAAAGAGCTGAATTTCTTGGGGCATGCCCCGCAAAGGGCCCTGTTCAGGGCTGGTAAGGTAAAAGAGCTTTGAACTTTAGTAATTTAGAATAGGGTAGGGCATTTTTTTATTTTGGGGGGCTTTGTTATTTTATTAGGGGGCTTAGAGTAGGTGTAATTAGTTTAAAATTGTTGTAATATTTTTCTTATGTTTGTAAATATTTTTTTATTTTTTGTAACTTAGTTCTTTTTTATTTTTTGTACTTTAGCTAGTTTATTTAATTGTATTTATTTGTAGCAATTGTATTTAATTAATTTATTGATAGTGTAGTGTTAGGTTAATTGTAGGTAATTGTAGGTAGTTTATTTAATTAATTTATTGATAGTCTAGTGTTAGGTTTATTTGTAACTTAGGTTAGGATTTCTTTTACAGGTAAATTTGTAATTATTTTAACTATTTTAGCTATTAAATAGTTCTTAACTATTTAATAGCTATTGTACCTGGTTAAAATAAATACAAAGTTACCTGTAAAATAAATATAAATCCTAAAATAGCTATAATATAATTATAATTTATATTGTAGCTATATTAGGATTTATTTTACAGGTAAGTATTTAGCTTTAAATTGGAATAATTTATTTAATAATAGTTAATTAATTTCGTTAGATTTAAATTATATTTAATTTAGGGGGGTGTTAGTATTAGGGTTAGACTTAGCTTTAGGGGTTAATACATTTATTAGAATAGCGGCGAGATTCGGTCCGCAGATTAGGGGTTAATAATTGAAGTTAGGTGTCGGCGATGTTAGGGAGGGCAGATTAGGGGTTAATACTATTTATGATAGGGTTAGTGAGGCGGATTAGGGGTTAATAACTTTATTATAGTAGCGGTGCGGTCCGCTCGGCAGATTAGGGGTTAATAAGTGTAGGCAGGTGGAGGCGACGTTGTGGGGGGCAGATTAGGGGTTAATAAATATAATATAGGGGTCAGCGGTGTTAGGGGCAGCAGATTAGGGGTACAAAAGGATAACGTAGGTGGCGGTCGGCAGATTAGGGGTTAAAAAAAAAATTGAGTGTCGGCGATGTGGGGGGACCTCGGTTTAGGGGTACATAGGTAGTTTATGGGTGTTAGTGTACTTTAGAGTACAGTAGTTAAGAGCTTTAGAAACCGGCGTTAGCCCAGAAAGCTCTTAACTACTGACTTTTTTCCTGCGGCTGGAGTTTTGTCGTTAGATGTCTAACGCTCACTTCAGAAACGACTCTAAATACCGGAGTTAGAAAAATCCCATTGAAAAGATAGGATACGCAATTTACGTAAGGGGATCTACGGTATGGAAAAGTTGCGGCTGGAAAGTGAGCATTAGACCCTATTTTGAGTGACTCCAAATACCGGTGGTAGCCTAAAACCAGCGTTAGGAGCCTCTAACGCTGGTTTTCACGGCTAACGCCAAACTCTAAATCTAGGCCTAAGTTAACACAAATTAAGCACTTACTTGTGGGTGATCTGATGATGCTGTAAGTGCTGCAGTCTAACCTGTATTTATATCTCCGCTTATTGTTAGACCAGCTCTATTGATTTATGCTTTCTAACAGGACTAATAAGATTTTAATCAAGACAGGAATCTACCCTGACCAGTTCCAAGAAATTTCTTGAATACAAAATCCAAATATATATTTATTTTAAAAAAAACATACGCAATGATTAATTGTGACAAGAATTACTGAAATATAACTAAAATAAATAACACTAGAAATAACAAAGTGACATGAAACCCATTTTAAACTTTCCTATTTACTTTAATAATCAAATTTACTTAAATGTTTTGGTATCCTTTGTTGAAGGAGCAGAAATGCACTGACTGGGCGGTAGCTAAATACGTTTAGTGAGACAATGACAAAAGCGTATGTGTGCAGCTACCATTCAGCAGATAGCTTCCATTAAGGCATTCGCCTGAGCATAACTAGATATACTATTAAACTAGCTAAATGGAAACGTTAAAATTACGTTTTTTCTGTATCGTGAAAGTTTAATTTTGACTCTATTGTTCTTTTAAAATGGGAAATTTACAGTACAATACAACAAGTTTAATTAATTCATTGAGAAAAGTGCTTCCGAGATCTATGGAATCTACTACTATTTATTGTTTTATGAATTTGGATGAATGCAATAAAATGACAAATGTTGCCATTCTAAAGGCAACGGCCACTTAGCAAATAAGCTAAGGAACAAATGATGGTGCAAAAAAATATATTTTTTTTTATTATGTGGTTAAAACTGTTCCTCTTAAGGCAGTGAAGGGGTTACTGCAGGCAGGAAAGGTTTCATATTTACACAAGTCAATAACTATATCCAGCTATGTCATTGTCAGCTGATTGATTCCTTTTCATTCACCTCATTTTCTACATAAAGATGGTGAAAAAAAGGGACAAGAAATTATGTTTCCTCTAGTATTCAATCACTCATTTTGAATAGGCAAACAGATATAGAATCAGTATTTTCAGACCTTAAAGTGATAGTAAAGTTACGCTAATCGTTATCAACTAGTGTAGTTATCAACTAGTGTAGTTATCAACTAGTGTAGGATTACTAGTGTAGCGGGGTAGTTCGCCATGTGGGGTGTTTTAGGGGTTAATCGTGTAGTGGAGTAGATTGCAATGTGGGGGTGTTGCAGTTTAGGGGTTAATAGGGTAGCATATTAGTTTGCAATGTGGGGGTATTGCATTTTAGGGGTTAACAGTGTAGAGAAGTAGTTTGTAATGTGGGGGTGTTGCAGTTTAGGGGTTAATAGTGTAGAGGAGTAATTTGCAATGTGGGATGTTGTGGTTTAGGGGTTAATAGTGTAGTGGAGTAGTTTGCAATGTGGGGGTGTTGTGGTTTAGGGGTTAATAGTGTAGTGGAGTGGTTTGCAATGGGGGGTGTTGTAGTTTAGGGGTTAATCGTGTTGCAGAGATGTTTGCAATGTGGGTGTTGTGGTATGGGGTTAATATTCTAGTGGAGTAGTTTGCAATGTGGGGGTGTTGTGGTATGAGGTTAATATTCTAGTGGAGTAGTTTGCAATGTGGGTGTTGTGGTATGGGGTTAATATTCTAGTGGAGTAGTTTGCAATGTGGGTGTTGTGGTATGGGGTTAATATTCTAGTGGAGTAGTTTGCAATGTGGGGGTGTTGTGGTTTAGGGGCTAATAGTGTTGAAGAAGTAGCTTGCTATGTGGGGGTGTTGCCATTTAGGGGCTACTAGTTTGCAATGTGGGGTGTTTTACGCATTAATAGTGTAATATGGAGATACTTCTTCAGCAGAAATATGTAATCAAACAGTAATCATGCAGCTGTACACAAATACGGACCACTATTTGGTATAATCTGCTAAATTGAGAAATAGTTTTTATTTTTAAGGAAGCTGTGTAACCCAACAATACTATGCTAATATTTTGTTATTAGTCCTTAAAGAACCATTTGCAAAATAATGATGTGCCTTTATCTTATGATAAAAATAATGATGTGCCTTTATCTTATGATAAAAATAACACGTAAACATGATCACATTACAGGGTGTTAATTAATTCCTAGTTGTTTTATGTAGTTACTTTCTAATGAGTTAAGATTTCTATTAAACAGGTTGCAACTCTAACCACTTAAAGGGACAGCCCACTCCCAATTTGTTATTGTTTAAAAATATAGTTGATCCCTTTATTACCCATTCCCCAGTTTTGCATAACCAACACTGTTATATTAATATTTTTTTTACCTCTGTGATTACCTTGTATCTAAGCATCTTCTGACTGCCCCTTATCTCTGTGCTATTTACAGATTAGCATTTTAGCCAATAAGTGCTGACTCCACAATGTTATCTATATGGCACACATGAACTAGCAGTGTCTTGCTGTGGAAAGCTATAAAAATGCACTGACATAAGAGGCTGCCTATAATGGCTTAGAGACAGGAAGACATTTACGGCTAGATTACGAGTTGTGCGTTAGGGTAAAAAAGCAGCGTTAAGAGGTTCTAACGCTGCTTTTTTATGCCCGCTGCTATTACGAGTCTTACAGGTTTAGGGTCAACGCACACTTCTTTGGCCTTACCGCAAACCGACTTACGTAAACTTCGTAAAGTCTTTTTTCTATGGGACTTCAATAGCGCCAGTATTACGAGTCTGTCCTGGGAGGCCAAAAAGTAAGCGGTACACCCTACCGTGTCAAGAGTCCTAACGCATTTAAAAATCAGTAGTTAAGAGTTTTATGGTACAACGGCGTAACATAAAACTCATAACTAAAGTGCTAAAAAGTACACTAACACCCATAAACTACCTATTAACCCCTAAACCGAGGCCCTCCCGCATCGCAAACACTATAATAAAATGTTTAACCCCTAATCTGCCGCTCCGGACACCGCCTCCACCTAAATTATATTTATGAACCCCTAATCTGCTGGCCCCAACACCACCGCCACCTAGATTATATTTATTAACCCCTAATCTGCCGCCCCCAATGTCGCCGCAACCTACTTACACTTTTTAATCCCTAATCTGCTGTCCCCAACGTCGCCGCCACTATAATAAACATATTAACCCCTAAACCGCCTCGCAAACATTAGTTAAATATTATTAACCCCTAATCTGCTGGCCCTAACATCGCCGCCACCTACCTACATTTGTTAACCCCTAATCTGCCGCCCCCAACGTCGCCACCACTATATTAAAGTTATTAACCCCTAAACCTAACCCTAAACCTAACGCCCACTAACTTAAATATAATTTAAATAAATCTAAATAAATATTCCTATCATTAAATTATTCCTATTTAAAACTAAATACTTACCTTAACTAATAGTTACATTGTAGCTATCTTGGGGTTTATTTTTATTTTACATGCAAGTTTGTATTTATTTTAACTAGGTAGAATAGTTACTAAATAGTTATTAACTATTTAATAACTTCCTAGTTGAAATAAAGAAACATTTACCTGTAAAATAAAACCTAACCTAAGTTACACTAACACCTAACACTACAATATAATTAAATAAATTAACTAAATTAAATACAATTACCTAAATTAAAATAAATTAGCTAAAGTACAAAAAACAAACAAACACAGAAAAAAATGACAGAAAATAATAAACAAATTACAGATATTTAAACTAATTACACCTAATCTAATAGCCCTATCAAAATAAAAAAGGCCCCCCAAAATAAAAAAAAACCCTAGCCTAAACTAAACTAGCAATAGCCCTTAAAAGCGCCTTTTGCGGGGCATTGCCCCAAAGTAATCAGCTCTTTGTAAAAAAACAACCCCCTCAACAGTAAAACCCACCACCCACACAACCAACCCCCCAAATAAAATACTATCTAAAAAAAACCTAAGCTCCCCATTGCCCTGAAAAGGGCATTTGGATGGGCATTGCCCTTAAAAGGGCAGTTAGCTCTTTTGGCAATTCCGATTGGCTGATAGAATTCTATCAGCCAATCAGAATTAAGATAGAAAAAATCCTATTGGTTGATGCAATGAGTCAATAGGATTGAGCTCAATCCTATTGGCTGATTGCATCAGCCAATAGTATTTTTTCTACCTTAATTCCGATTGGCTAATAGAATTCTATCAGCCAATCGGAATCTAAGGGACACCATCTTGGATGACGTCACTTAAAGGTACCTTCATTCAGTAAGAAGATTTCGGATGAAGAGGATGCTCCGCGTCGGATGTCTTGAAGATGGACCCGCTCCGCGCCAGATGGATGAAGATAGAAGATGCTGTCTGGATAAAGACTTCTACCCGTCTGGAGGACCACGTCGCCTGGCTTGGATGAAGACTTCTCCCGGCTTCGTTGAGGACTTTGGCCCGGCTTGGGTGAAGACGTCTCCCGGTAAGTCGATCTTCAGGGGGTTAGTGTTAGGTTTTTTTAAGTGTGTATTGGGTGGGTTTTATTTTTAGGTTAGGGACTTTGGGCGGCAAAAAAGCTAACTGCCCTTTTAAGGGCAATGCCCATCCAAATGCCCTTTTCAGGGCAATGGGGAGCTTAGGTTTTTTTAGATAGTATTTTATTTGGGGGGTTGGTTGTGTGGGTGGTGGGTTTTACTTTTGAGGGGGTTGTTTATATTTTTTTTTACAGGTAAAAGAGCTGATTACTTTGGGGCAATGCCCCGCAAAAGGCCCTTTTAAGGGCTATTGGTAGTTTAGTTTAGGCTACGGGTTTATTTTATTTTGGGGTTTTTTTTTATTTTGATTGGGCTATTAGATTAGGTGTAATTAGTTTAAATATTTGTAATTTGCTTATTATTTTCTGTAATTTAGTGTTTGTTTTTTTGTACTTTAGCTAATTTAATTTAATTTAGGTAATTTATTTAATTATATTATAATGTTAGGTGTTATTGTAACTTAGGTTAGGTTTTATTTTACATGTAAATTTGTCTTTATTTTAGCTAGGTAGTTATTAAATAGTTAATGACTATTTAATAACTATTCTACCAAGTTAAAATAAATACAAACTTGCCTGTAAAATAAAAATAAATCCTAAACTAGCTACAATGTAACTATTAGCTATACTGTAGCTAGCTTAGGGTTTATTTTATAGGTAAGTATTTAGTTTTAAATAGGAATAATTTAGTTAATGATAGGAATTTTATTAAGATTTATTTAAATTATATTTAAGTTAGTGGGTGTTAGGTTTAGGGTTAGACTTAGGTTTAGGGGTTAATAACTTTAATATAGTGGCGGCGACGTTGGGGATGGCAGATTAGGGGTTAATAACTGTAGGTAGGTGGCGGCGATGTTAGGGCCAGCAGATTAGGGGTTAATAATATTTAACTAATGTTTGCAAGGCGGGAGTGCGGCAGTTTAGGGGTTAATATGTTTATTATAGTCGCGGCGAAGTTGGGGGCGGCAGATTAGGGGTAAAAAAGTGTAGGTAGGTGGCGGTGACATTGGGGGCAGCTTAAGTTGTACATTAAACTCACTACACTCAGCCTGAAATTGTTAAGCTTTTGTCATATATAAAATATATTATACCCTGTTTGAAATCTCATTTAGCAGCTATGCGCTTCATACATAGAAACTAGAATCCCTCTGTTAAATAATGATCATAGCGAATGATTATTTATGAGGGAAGCAAGGACGTAAGAAATTCGGTTTGTTTGTTTTGTCAAGGCTTTTACAGCTTGTCTATAGTGCTAAGGAAGCACATTAAACACAGACAAGCAATCAGATTGCAGGAATTTAACACACCCCTAAATCAGCCAATAGCATATACATTCTGGCTTAAGCCCTCAAATTAGAACCAATGAGTGCTGGGTATTACAGCATGGCCAATAGATACATAAATAATTAGACAAGAATACAATATATGCAGTAGTAAATAATAACCTAATATGCATCAGAAAGTTTCATCATTTATTAAGTATAAATATAGAAACAGATGTTTTAAATGGATACTTTACAAGTGTTTTAAACGGACAAAAAAAAATTTTGGCATTTCACAAAGTGTTTTAAACGGTCATTTTTTTTTTATAAACAAATCTACATAATTGGACTTTTATTTTTGACAAAGCTCATATTATTTTAGCTGAGTCTGAAAAAACAAGCAGATTGCCTGGGTAACTAAAAGCTTTGCTTTGTTCTCTCTAACCCAGGAGAAAAAGAAGATTGTTGTTTTCACGTCCTGTTCTACTACACAGGGGTTAATGTCACCAATCAGCAAGGTATATAACAGTCCAGGTCCTTACCCCAAACCAGTCTTGAGAAAGGTCAGTGGAGACCGAAACCGGTTGACTGGTAAGGAGTATTTTATTTGTGATCACATTAAGAAGCCATCTGCACTATTGTTTGAGAAAGGTCAGTGGAGACCGAAACCGGTTGACTGGTAAGGAGTATTTTAATTGTGATCACATTAAGAAGCCATCTGCACTATTGTTTGCCTTTCCTTTATTGGCAGGTAAGGGACAACATTGCAAGTTGGAATTATTTGTTAACTACCACCCAAGAAGATTTCTACGTAATCAGCAGTTGGGATCCATATTGAGATAGACTATAGATTCTTATTATCCAATTTGAATATTTATTTGGACTTTTAAGCATTTTATGTTATATCATCCGTTTTTTAAACCACTGTTGTTATATGGTCTCTTTTAATTAACATCTCGAGGCTCTTTGAGCAAGTCCCTTATATCTAGCTCAGCAACTCTGAGCCCTTTAGATTTGTATTTTAGGGTATCAATTTAGAGCCTGTGTTCAATTTTAATCCAATCACAAAGTTTTGCCACTATTCAGTGTTTATAATAGATATTTGTTCACATTATTATTATTATTATTATTAATTTATAAAGCGCCAACAGATTCCGCAGCGCTGTCCATGGGTACAAAGATAAAAGTACAGTACAATACAATATAGAAGACACCAAAGTTTAACAAAACAAATACAGGGGGAATTGAGGGCCCTGTTCCCGTGGGAATTTACAATCTAGATGCTAGGAGGGTGAGAAACAGGAGGTGGGGACTGCAAAGGTGAGAATGATGATAGTGTGGAGTTAGATGGGGCAGCAGTTAGGCAGGTAGAATTCATTTTTTACTGATTTAGAGATAGGCTTCCATGAACAGAAAGGTCTTTAGGGAGCATTTAAAGGCGGAAAGGTTAGGGGAAAGTCTAACAGCTCTGGGAAGTGCATTCCAGATGGTTGGTGCCACACGAGAGAAGTCCTGTAGCCTGGCATGGGAGGAGGTGATATTAGAAGATGCAAGGAGCAGGTCATTGTTGGATCTTAGGGGGCGGGCTGGAGTATATTTCTTGATGAGTGAGGACAGGTAGGGGGGGGGCTACGTTGGTAAGGGCTTTGTAGGTCAGGATGAGAATTTTGAATTTAATTCTGCTGTGGATGGGTAGCGAGTGAAGGGACTCGCAGAGAGGTGCAGCAGATACAGAGCGTCGGGAGAGGTGGATTAGCCTAGCAGAGGCATTTAGGATGGATTGAAGAGGGGAGAGGCGGGAGAGAGGGAGGCCAGTTAGTAGGTTATTACAGTAGTCAAGTCGGGAGATTACCAGGGAGTGGATTAGCTGTTTAGTAGTTTCAGCCCTCAGAAATGGACGGATTTTGGAGATATTGCGTAGATGGTTGCGACAGGAGGAAGAGAGCAATTGGATGTGGGGAATGAAGGACAGATTGGAGTCAAGTCTAACTCCTAGGACACGGACTTGGGGTGATGGGGAGATAGTGGTATCACCAACAGTGATTGAAAAGTTAGGAACCGGGGTAGAATTAGAGGGGGGGATTAGAAGGAGCTCAGTCTTGGACATATTGATTTTTAGGTGGTGAGAGGCCATCCAAGAAGAAATGCCAGATAAGCAGACACCGATGTGAGCAAGGACAGAAGGAGAGAGTGAAGGGGCGGATAGGTAGATCTGGGTATCATCAGCATAGAGGTGGTAGTTGAAGCCATAGCTACTGATAAGTTTTCCCAGTGAGGATGTATAAATAGAGAAGAGTAGGGGACCCAGAACAGAGCCTTGAGGTACTCCAACAGACAGAGGCAATGGAGAGGAGTCGCCACCAGCAAAGGAGACAGAAAAGGACCTATTAGAGAGATAAGAGTGGATCCAGGAAAGGGCAGTGTCAGAGAGGCCAAAGGAGCTGAGAGTCCGTAGGAGAAGGGGATGGTCAACTGTGTCAAAGGCAGTAGACAGATCAAGTAAGAAAAGTATTGAGTAGTGGCCATTTTTTTTAGCAGAAAGAAGATCATTAGTAAATTTGGTGAGGGCAGTCTCAGTTGAGTGTTGGGAACGGAAGCCAGATTGTAAGGGGTCAAGCAGTGAGTTGGAGGACAAGAAGTGGGTTAAGCGATCGAAGACTAGTTTTTCCAGGACTTTTGAAGCTAGCGGAAGCAGTGATATGGGGCGGTAGTTTGCAGGAGAATTGGGGTCGAGGGAGGGTTTTTTGAGGATGGGGGTGACCTTTGCATGTTTGAAGGAAGATGGGAATGAACCGGTAGTAAGGGATAGGTTAAATATGTGAGTAAGAGCTGGAGTGAGGGTATAAGACAGAGATGGTATTAGATGTGAAGGGATAGGGTCAAGTGGGCAGGTAGTGAGGTGTGAGGAAGACAATAGGGAACTCACTTCATTCTCAGAGGTAGGGGGGAAGGTGCTGAGAGTGGTGGAGGGGGTTGCCGGGGGTGGAGATGGAAGGTTGCAGACTTGTGTTGGGATATTACTTCGGATGGTAATTGTTTTGTTGAAAAAGTAGTCTGCCAGGTCTTGAGCACTAAAGGCAGATGAAGGGGGTGGTGAAGGTGGGTAAAGGAGAGAGTTGAAAATGGAGAAGAGACGTTTAGGGTTTGTGGAGTGAGTAGATATAAGAGAAGAGAAGTAGGTTTGCTTGGCTAAGTGAAGGGCAGAGGAGTAAGAATAAAGAATGAACTTATAGTGAAGGAAATCTAATTCAGAGCGGGATTTCCTCCAGGCACGTTCAGCAGCACGGGAGCATTTTTGCAGGTAGCGTGTTTGGTTAGAGTGCCAGGGTTGGAGCTGGCGACGTGGGGTTTTGCGTATTTGGGGAGGAGCGAAAGTGTCCAGTGCCGAGGAGAGAGTATTGTTATAGTGGGTTGTAGCAAGGTCAGGGCAGGATATTGTGGAAGTGTGGGGGAGGTGTTTTTGAATAAGGTTGGAGAGTTGTAGAGGATCCACAGTGTGCAGATTTCTACAGGTGCTGGGGTGAGGGGGAGAAGTAGGTTTAGCCTGTATATTAAGCTTAAAGGTGAGCAGATGGTGGTCTGAGATGGGAAATGGGAGACAGGTGGCGTCACAGTTTGCAAGCAGAAACACATTTGAACACATGTTAAAGTTGTGCTGTTGTTTTTATTTGGTTCTATTTATGCTTTATGTATGCATTAGTTGATTTGTCAAAAATTCACTTGTATATCGTTTTATTTTGAATTCATTGTTTATTTTGAAAATAAGGTTCACACACCCCTGCAATATTTTTCTCAAATCTTTTCACTTGTTAGGATTTACACTCTTTTTGGATAAACACATAGGCACAACCTCAGGTCTTATATTGAATTCAGGTTCTAGACATTCCTGTAACATTTTTTGTCCACCTGTTAGGATTTACAAAATTTTGGATAAACACATAGGCAAAACCCCAATTCGGAGCCACTTACATTTCACACCCACCGGTTTCAAGCAACCTGGAATCTATCCACCTGTGCATTGTAACCCATTGTTTTTATAAATAGAGTGTGCATAAGCGCTCCTAACATTCACATATTAGAATTTAAGTTTTATGCGATAGACATTATTTGTTAGATTTTTTTTTTTTATTAATTGTTCTACAAGCATTTTTAAATTGTTCCAAGTGTTTCAATATATACAGTATTTTAAAGTGTAACATGGATCCATGACTAATTGTTGTATAATTTGAAATGTACCAACTTTTTTATCTTATGTATTAAATCATATTATTTCAACCAATTGTTACCTTTGGTATTTGACTATCTGCCCATAGACCCTGCCTACGTTGTTTGGCGCTCTGATATCCTATCTTTAAATGTGATTTATGTTTTGTATGTATTTATCTACGCACAGATATACAATTAGTATATGTATTTTTTATATGTATTTTTATTTGAAGTTTTTTAATATGAATTATGTAAAACTTTGTATTTAATAAGGACTCCTAACTGTATATCCTATTGTATGTTTAAGGATGTATTGTAATATCATATTGTAGTATGTAACACAATATGTACAATTTTCTTTGTTAAATAGTAGACACTGTTATGTAGAAAGTGAGCAACACACAGTGTTATTGTAAAGCTGGGTATTGACACACTACGCAAAAAATAAGGGGTGTTACGGCACAGATAGGAAGCAGATTGAATATGAGGCACTCCCACTTTATACACACCCACCAACATGATCCTATGATGACTCTAAAAGGGAGGAATATAGAGATAGGGCATAACTTATTGAAGGAGAAGTGAGTGTAAACACTGCAGGGATTGAACGGCAGCCGGCAAAAAACTAATTGTTCACCCTATACAGTGTAATCATACGATCTCCATTTCTGGTATCATCGGTGATAGCCATGTACTGATTAGTTCCCCCTATATGTAAGATCTGGACAGAGACAAGACTTTTCTGCAGGTACAGGATAGAAACAAAAGCGGAACTGTACAGCTGGAGTGGGATTGTTACCTTTCTTAAAGGCAGACACATACCTCATAAGTTTGAGGGCACCTTTGTGAGTGTAACATCGTTTTATGTATTACAAATAAAGTGTTGTTTTTAATATAATGCACTTAGATTGTGGATGCGCTCCATTCTTCTCTTTTATAGAGTCATTCGTTACATATCTACTAAAGCATGAGAGTGGACTCCGGTGGGCAAGAAAGGAGCAGCAACCCCAATACATTTTGGATAAAGTAAAATCTTTTTTGTTAATCCGGACTTTATTTTATATATTGAACGTAAGATACATATTACTTAAGAACCTGTTTTTTTGATAACCCCTACACACCCACGATATTTGTGGTAGTGTTTTCTGGTGTGAGAGCACTATGAGGCAGTCTTAGCCTTCTATTAATTAAGGAGTGTGTTATAAACAAATATTTATTTACTTTTAATGTGGTGCTGTCTGTAAAATTGTATGTGTCTTTATTTTGAGTATTTGTATAAATCCTTTTTAGTTACAAACATCTAATTCCACTGCATATTGATGTTTTATATTTAATTGTGGAAACTTTGGTAATTAAAAACCTAAAATGGGTATATTCCACCTTAAAATACTTGACCATGGTAGGAGTGTGTTTTTTTTAAACACACCCACTTCCAATTACCCAATAGGGATGCAGTCAACTACCTTAAATATACGCATCCGATGGAGCAGAAGAGGACATCCGGACCGGCAGAAGGCTTCATCCAAGCAGCATCTTCTATCTTCTTCCATCCGACGATGAGCGACTACATCTTGAAGACATCCGGCGCGGAGCATCCTTCCAGCACGACGGACTAACGACGAATGACGGTTCCTTTAAATGACGTCATCCAAGATGGCGTCCCTCGAATTCTGATTGGCTTATAGTATTCTATCAGCCAATCGGAATTAAGGTAGGAAAAATCCGATTGGTTGATTTAATCAGCCAATCGGATTGAAGTTCAATCCGATTGGCTGATTGGATCAGCCAATAGAATTGACCACCCTCAAGGTAGGGTGATCTTCAATGGGGTAGTGTTAGGTTTTTTTAAGGGGAGATTGGGTGGGTTTTAGAGTAGGGGTGTGTGGGTGGTGGGTTGTAATGTTGGGGGGGTATTGTAAAAATTTTTTACAGGTAAAAGAGCTGATTACTTTGGGGCAATGCCCCGCAAAAAGCCCTTTTAAGGGCTATTTGTAATTTAGTATAGGGTAGGGCATTTTATTATTTTGGGGGGCTTTTTTATTTTATTAGGGGGATTAGATTATGTGTAATTAGTTTAAACCTTGTAATTTTTTTCTGTAATTTAGTGGGGGGGTTTTTGTAATTTAGTTTATTGAATTTAATTGTAATTAATTGTAGGTAGTTTTAGGTAATTAGTTTAATGATAGTGTAGTGTTAGGTTTAATTGTAATTTAGGTTTATTTTACAGGTCATTTGTACTTATTTTAGCTAGGCAGTTATTAAATAGTTAATAACTATTTAATAACTATTGTACCTAGTTAAAATAAATACAAAGTTGCCTGTAAAATAAATATAAATCCTAAGATAGCTACACATGTAACTATTAGTTATATTGTAGCTATCTTATGGTTTATTTTATCGGTAAGCATTTAGTTTTAAATAGGATTAATTTATTTAATTATCTTAAATTAATTTCCTTTAATTTAAATTTTATTTAAGTTAGGGGGGGTTAGGGTTAGAGTTAGACTATGGTTTAGGGGTTAATAAATGTATTATAGTAGCGGCGACATTGGGGTCGGAAGATTAGGGGTTAATAAATGTAGGTAGGTGGTGGCGACGTTGGGGGGGGGCAGATTAGGGGTTAATAAAATTTAAATAGTGTTTGCGAGGCGGGAGTGTGGCGGTTTAGGGGTTAATACATTTATTAAAGTGGCGGCAATGTCCAGTCGGCAGATTAGGGGTAAATAATTGTAGGTAGGTGGCGGCGATGTTGGGGGTGGCAGATTAGGGGTTAATAAATATAATGTAGGTGTGGGCGATGTTAGGGGCAGCACGTTAGGGGTTCATAGGGATAATGTAGGTGGCAGTTATGTCCGGTCGGCAGATTAGGGGTTAAAACATTTTAGTTTAGTGTTTGCGATGTGGGGGGCCTCGGTTTAGGGGTTAATTGGTAGTTTATGGGCGTTAGTGTACTTGTTAGCACTTTAGTTAAGCGCTTTATGTTCTGGCGTTAGCCCATAAAACTCTTAACTACTGACTTTTAAATGCGGTAGGAGTCTTGACAGGAGAGGGTCTACTGCTCACTTCTTCCAAGACTCGTTATACCGGCGTTGAAATCCCATTGAAAAGATAGGATACGCAATTGATGTAAGGGGATTTACGGTAGCCTCGAGTCACAGAAGAAAAGTGAGCGGTACACCTGTACCTGTCAGACTCGTAATACCAGCGGGCGTTAAAAAGCAGCGTTGGGACCTCTCAACGGTGCTTTTTAAGGCTAACGCCAAACTCGTAATCTAGGCGTGTGTTAGCTGGAGCCACATTAAAGATCCTGTACGAAGCAACGGACTACGAGTGACGTCACTACCATACGTCACACCCGGAAGTGGATACAAAGGGCCTAGGAGTAAAGCAGAGCTCCTTCCATGCCAAAACACCATGCTAACGATCAAAAGGAAGTTCCCTCGCGGAGAATAAAGCTTCTACCAGCTGTTTAACACAAGCGATTTCATCCACCTACATTAACGCATCCATACTCTTTTGAAGTGCAGTATCATACCATCGAGAGCTACTTATTGCCCCTTCTAATGAGAGCGGATCCATTACCGAGTTTTATACTCACTATCTGACCCCCACTCTAGACGTAGAGTGAAAGGTCTCTTCAGGTACTTTACGAACTTTATAAAGATTTTACTCCATTATGAAACCACTTTGTTAAGAGCATTTTGCCAGTATTTTAACAGTATAACTCCAAGTAATTTTACTAATTGTTCTTTTAGCAATTGTGTTTTAGCTATTGTCTCTGGACGTCCAGTATACCCTTTTTATATTTTATATCTGCTTAATAAACAGCATTTATCTGTACTTATATTTATAGCTCTTTGTTAATTACACAGCACTTTCTGTTACCAGTGTCTGTATCTGTCAGCTTATCAGGCCGCCATCAGGGGGTGACAGGGGTGACTCCTGTCAGGGGCCCAATGAGCCAGGGGGGCCCCATGAGGCAAAAAAATTTTAAATTTTGGCAGCCACCAGTGGGTACTACAGCAGAGTGCTAATTGAGCATGGGAAATGTTATTACAAGGAGTAAAGTATTAGCATTTGAGAGGATTTCTTAGTGTGCACTAAACCACTATGCTCAGTGTGAGACAGACTTGGCACTTTGTACAGTGTGTGCCACAGTGTGTCTGAGTCAGACGGCAGATCACTTTCATTTGAAGAGGAGGTAGGACTTACTTAGCAAATGTTTTTTATTTCTTTGTGCAATTTTGGATTGTAACTTCAGTGTGGTAGTAGTTGTATGGTGGGGCTAGGGGCCCATAAAAACACATTTTATTATTTGACAATGCTGTAGAAATTCTATATTTAAAACCATGCAGAAATGTTTCCTCCTCAATACACAAATGGTAGATGCCCTTTTGGCAGATATGCATTTTATATATATATATATATATATATTACATTCCAGTTTACTGCTCCTTTATGCAAGGACTTTCCAGATGCAAGGAGGCATTTTATCTAAGATTTTTACATCTGCATAAAATTTTATACTCTCAGACTAAGATTGCTCAGTGTTTGAAATGAGACAGGTTAACTTAAAACTGTTCAGTTTACACTACAGCTGACTTAGTTTTGAAATACATACCAACAAGCCTAAATTCTGCATTTCACCAGATCTAATGGTATGAGTACCACAGCTTATGGTCCCACCAAGACCATATAGAGTACAGCATTTTCAAAATCCATAAGTACAGCTGACAGATGGGAAAATTTGTACACTATATTTGAAGTGGTGCTCTTGGTTGGGGAAAATGGGAAAAAAAAAACAAACATATGTCAACCTTTTAAAAGTACTTTTCTTCATCTAGCCATCTACCCAGCTCATTAATGTACAATTTTGAATTCACAGAATTATTTTTGTTTGCACATTTACAAATATGATTCTTTAAAAAGTGATCTCTTAATTTCTGCATTTTTTTTATCATGCATGTCACACACTGTTGATTTAGGGGATGCAAGGTGCATAAATGTTTCCTCCTGTGAGTGTTTCTGTGGGTGTATGTGTTTATGTCTTTGTGCTTTGGTTTGTGTCTCTAAGTGTATGTATTTTTTATCTGTGGGTCTCTCTGTGAGGGTGGGTGTGTATGTCTTTGTGCATTTTCTGTGGATGTCTGTGAGGGTGTGTGCATATGTCTTTGAGCTTTTTCTATGGGTGTTTCTGTGACGGTGTTTGTGTGTATGTATGTATGTCTGTGTTTTCTGTGGGTGTCTCTGTGAGGGTGTGTGTATGTCTTTGTGTGTTTTCTGTGGATGTCTCAGTGAGGGTGTGTGTATGTACGTCTTTTTGTGTTTTTCATGTGGTTGTCTCTCTGTGTGTGTATGTCTTTGTGTGTTTTCTGTGGGTGTCTCTGTGTGTGTATGTGTGTATATGTCTTTGTGTGTTTTATGAGGCTGTCTCTGTCTGTGTTTCCTTGGGTGTATGTGCAAGTTTGAGTTTGTGTGTCCATTGTCTGTTCCTTTTTATGACATTTTCACCTTACTACAAATTATTCACATCTTTCTACAGACTTTGAGACTAACAAGACCTTTCCGGAAGTAACCACTCCACCATTTAACCTTTAAATTATTGTTTAGACAGTTCAGGGCCCTTCCTTTCAGCCACTGCATGCTGTTGTCATAATTTAGTTGTCATCTTCCTTTACAAAAAGATAATCAGAACTCCATATTTTATTTTCTAAATCTCCTTTTTTTGCAAAACTGTAGTTTACCTCATTACTTGTCAGGTCAATGTAAACAAGTGCTAAGTGTCTGTTTGGGTTTCTGTGTCTGAGTGTGTTTCTTTGCGTGTCTGCTAGAGTGTCTATATGTGAATCCTTATGTGGGAGTGTGTTTGTGTGTTTCAGTGTATGAGTGTGTCTGTGTGTGTGTATGTTACTACCTTTACAACATTTCCAAGTTTAAATAGACAATTAAGAATAAAGTGCATATATGTTTTAGTCACTTGGTCAAAAATTGCACATGTCAAAGGAGGGGGTGGGAGGGCCCTGATCAATGGTTGAGTCAGGGGCCCCAAAATTTCTAGTGGCGGCCCTGCTAATCTATATAAGTAACCCATTACACACAAATTGCTGGACACTATTGTAATCTGCTTTACACAAGCTAATCCTTAGTGTTCCACTTACTAGTTAATCTGCATATTCGCTTGCACCATTATATATCATTATATTATATATTGTCTATATAAATAGCCTCTAGAAATTACCTATATACTTAACTACAATTTTATTATCTCTAATAACCACCCCACATAAATTGGTTTTTTTATTACTTAACTACGGACAAATGTCCCAGTGATAGACTCCCCCTTGCTTACTAGCCCCAGTGCATTCTCCCACCTGTCCACTTTATCCTTTTCAGGGGTTTCTGATTGGGGGACCCGTCTGTACTTGGCATTTAGGGTTCCTTAGCGCCAACTCAATTTCCTTTTTTTGTACTGTAATTTACAGCCCTGGTCTAATGTTATCACAACAAGAGCTTTACCGTAATATACAGCTCCCATCTAATGACATCACAGCAAGAAGTTTACTGTAATATACAGCTCTGGTCTGATGACATCACAACAAGAGGTTTACTATAACATACAGCTCCGCTCTGATGACATCACAGCAAGGTTTACTGTAATATACAGCTCCGGTCTGATGACATCACAACGAGAGATTTACTGTAATGTAAAGCTCCTGTCTGATGACATCACAGCAAGATGTTTACTGTAATATACAGCTCCTGACTGATGACATCACAGCAAGAGATTTACTGTAATATACAGTTCCTGTCTGATGACATCACAGCAAGGGGTTTACTGTAATATACAGATCATGTCTGACTCTGATGACATCACAGCAAGATGTTTACTGTAATATACAGCTCTGGTCTGATGACATCACAACAAGAGGTTTACTGTAATATACAGGTCCTGTCTGATGACATCACAGCAAGATGTTTACTGTAATATACAGCTCTGGTCTGATGACATCACAACAAGAGGTTTACTGTAATATACAGCTCCTGTCTGATGACATCACAGCAAGAGGTTTACTGTAATATACAGGTCCTGTCTGATGACATCACAGCAAGAGATTTATTGTAATATACAGCATTGTTCTGATGACATCACAGCAAGAGGTTTACTGTAATATACATCTACGGTCTGATGACATCACAGCAAGAGGTTTACTTTAACATATAGCTCCGCGCTGATGACATCACAGCAAAAGGTTTACTGTAAATATACAGCTCCGGTCTGATGACATCACAACATGAGGTTTACTCTAATATACAGCTCCTGCCTGATGACATTACACCAAGAGGTTTACTGTAATATACAGCTCCTGTCTGATGACATCAACGCAAGAGGTTTACTGCAATTTACAGCTCCTGTCTGATGACATCTCAGCAAGAGGTTTACTGTAATATACAGCTCCTGTCTGATGACAACACAGCAAGAGGTTTACTGTAATATACAGCTCTGGTCTGATGACATCACAGCAAGAGGTTTACTTTAACATATGGCTCCGCACTGATAACATCACAGCAAGAGGTTTACTGTAAATATACAGCTCCGGTCTGGTGACATCACAACATGAGGTTTACTCTAATATACAGCTCCTGTCTGATGACATCACACCAAGAGGTTTACTGTAATATACAGCTTCTGTCTGATGACATCACAGCAAGAGGTTTACTGCAATTTACAGCTCCTGTCTGATGACATCACAGCAAGAGGTTTACTGTAATATACAGCTCCTGTCTGATGACAACACAGCAAGAGGTTTACTGTAATATACAGCTCTGGTCTGATGACATCACAGCAAGAGGTTTACTGTAATATACAGCTCTGGTCTGATGACATCCCAGCAAGAGGTTTACTGTAATATAAAGTTTTGATCTGATGACATTGTAGCAAGAGATTTACTGTAATATACAGCTCCTGTCTGATGACATCACAGAAAGAGTGTGATTAAAAATAAAAATTCCAATTTACTTTCACTTTGTAACTGACCTATTTCACGTGTATTGAGCACTGTGTATAACAATTTTACAAGTATTGCTGCTATAAAGTGCTATAAAATGATCGCTTATATACAATGTTTGTGTCCTGTCTTTGAGTCCATTTCCCAAGATATATGACAAGAGGCAGAAAAATAGATTAATAGATAGATAGGACGGCCCGACAGATGGACAGATAGGGGGATATCTATCAAACCGTCAACCGCAAATACACTGGAATTCTGCAGCGTAATTGTGGCAAGCTTGATTCGACCTAGTTATCAAAGCCTACAGACCGGCAAAAGTTGAAATTTGTGACGTAACATACGATCCACCGGTCTCAATCCGACAAAGATCGATGCTTACGTCATTACAGATGACACATTCGGCACTATCTGACACTTTTTAAAAGTTATCAAAAAGTTAACCAGTACGCCTGCAGCTATTCCGGCCCAGCATACCTGGTTTTCAATCCGCCACCCTGGAGGCCGCGGATGCCATAGGAATCAATGGGAGTCTGAAAGCAGTGAAAGCTTATGTTCGATGCTGCCAGATATCCCATTGATTTCTATAGTAGAAAACCAGTAACGTACACACCTAACACCCTAACATAAGCCCCGAGTCTAAACACCCATAATCTGCTGCCCGTACCCCGCCGCAACCTAAATAAAGTTATTAACCCCTATCACACCGCTCCCGGACCCCGCCGCAACTAAATAAATGTATTAACCCCTATCCAACCGCTCCCAGACCCCGCCGCAAATAAATAAATGTATTAACCCCTATTATGTTGCTCCCGGACCGCGCCGCAACCTAAATAAAGTTATTAACCCCTATCACACCGCTCCCGGACCCCGCCGCAACTAAATAAATGTATTAACCCCTATCCCACCGCTCCCAGACCCCGCCGCAAATAAATAAATGTATTAACCCCTATTCCGTTGCTCCCGGACCCCGCCGCAACCTAAATAAACTTATTAACCCCTATCCTGCTGCACCCCACCGCAACTATATAAATGTATTAACCCCTGGCCTCCCACATCACTACCACTAACTAAACCTATTAACCCATAAATATTTAAGTTTATGCTCCATTTACTACCTGTGCCCTCTTTACCTGTCTATTTAGCTTTGCGCTGCACCTACTACCTGTGCCCTCTTTACCTGTATATTTAGCTTTGTGCTGCACCTACTATCTATGCCCTTTTTACCTGTATATTTAGCTTTGTGCTGTACCTACTACCTGTGCCCTTTTTACCTGTATATTTAGCGTTGTGCTGTACCTACTACCTGTGCCCTTTTTACCTGTATATTTAGCTTTGCGCTGCACCTACTACCTGTGCCCTCTTTACCTGTATATTTAGCTTTGTGCTGCACCTACTATCTATGCCCTTTTTACCTGTATATTTAGCTTTGTGCTGTACCTACTACCTGTGCCCTTTTTACCTGTATATTTAGCTTTGTGGTGCACTTACTACCTGTGCCCTTTTTACCTGTAGATTTAGCTTTGTGCTGTACCTACTACCTGTGCCCTCTTTACCTGTATATTTAGCATTGTGCTGCACCTACTACCTGTGCCCTCTTTACCTGTATATTTAGCTTTGTGCTGCACCTACTACCTGTGCCCTTTTTACCTGTATATTTAGCTTTGTGGTGCACTTACTACCTGTGCCCTTTTTACCTGTATATTTAGCATTGTGCTGTACCTACTACCTGTGCCCTTTTTACCTGTATATTTAGCTTTGTGCTGCACCTACTATCTATGCCCTTTTTACCTGTATATTTAGCTTTGTGCTGTACCTACTACCTGTGCCCTTTTTACCTGTATATTTAGCTTTGTGGTGCACTTACTACCTGTGCCCTTTTTACCTGTATATTTAGCTTTGTGCTGTACCTACTACCTGTGCCCTTTTTACCTGTATATTTAGCTTTGTGGTGCACTTACTACCTGTGCCCTTTTTACCTGTATATTTAGCGTTGTGCTGTACCTACTACCTGTGCCCTTTTTACCTGTATATTTAGCATTGTGCTGCACCTATTACCTGTGCCCTCTTTACCTGCATATTTAGCTTTGTGCTGTATCTACTACCTGTGCCCACTTTACCTGTATATTTAGCTTTATGCTGCACCTACTACCTGTGCCCTCTTTACTTGTATATTTAGCATTGTGCTGCACCTACTACCTGTGCCCTCTTTACCTGTATATTTAGCTTTGTGCTGCACTTACTAACAGTGCCCTCTTTATCTGTATATTTAGCTTTGTGCTGCACCTACTACCTGTGCCCTCTTTATCTGTATATTTAGCTTTGTGCTGCACCTACTACCTGTGTCCTCTTTACCTGTTTATTTAGTTATGTGCTGCACCTACTACCTGTGGCCTCTTTACCCTGTATATTTACCTTTGTGCTGTACCTACTACCTGTGACCTCTTTACCTGTATATTTAGCTTTATGCTGCACCTACTACCTGTGCCCTCTTTACCTGTATATTTAGCTATGTGCTGCACCTACTACTTGTGCCCTCTTTACCTGTATATTTAGCTTTGTGCTGCACCTACTACCTGTGCCCTCTTTACCTGTATATTTAGCATTGTGCTGCACCTACTACCTGTGACCTCTTTACCTGTATATTTAGCTTTGTGCTGCACCTACTACCTGTGACCTCTTTACCTGTATATTTAGCTTTGTGCTGCACCTACTACCTGTGCCCTCTTTATCAGTATATTTAGCTTTGTGCTGCACCTACTACCTGTGCCCTCTTTATCTGTATATTTAGCTTTGTGCTGCACCTACTACCTGTGTCCTCTTTACCTGTTTATTTAGTTATGTGCTGCACCTACTACCTGTGGCCTCTTTACCCTGTATATTTAGCTTTATGCTGCACCTACTACCTGTGCCCTCTTTACCTGTATATTTAGCTTTGTGCTGCACCTACTACCTGTGCCCTCTTTACCTGTATATTTATCTTTGTGCTGCACTTACTACCTGTGCCCTCTTTATCTTTATATTTAGCTTTGTGCTGTACCTACTACCTGTGCCCTCTTTATCTGTATATTTAGCATTGTGCTGCACCTACTACCTATGCCCTCTTTACCTGTATATTTAGCTTTGTGCTGTACCTACTACCTGTGCCCTCTTTACCTGTATATTTAGCTTTGTGCTGCACCTACTACCTGTGCCCTCTTTATCTGTATATTTAGCTATGTGGTGCAACTACTACCTGTGCCCTCTTTACCGGTATATTTAGCTATGTGCTGAACCTACTACCTGTGCCCTCTTTACCTGTATATTTAGCTTTGTGCTGCGGTCAGCAAGCGGACACACATTGCCGAAAATCAACCCGATCGAGCACAATCGGGTTGATTGACACAAGAGCTGCTGGTGCAATGCTGAATACGGAGAGCGTATTGCTCTCCGCATTCAGCGAGGTCTAGCGGACCTGATCCGCACTGTCGGATCAGGTCCGCCAGACCTTTGATAAATATCCCCCAATATATCAAGGACTGTATTCCTCTTGTTATTAATATATAAGATTTGGAACTTGGAGGCTGCAGTATTTCCACAGACAAGTAGTTTAAATGCAGTAATTTCTCTTTGTTTCTCTATTTTTACATTTCCATAAATAAGTGTCCTGTAGGGTAAGTTACCTACCTGATGTGTGATCCGCAAAGCAACTGTCCCAGTGAGCTCCTGTGTCAGCAGCATGGGGTGCACTATTTATATGCTTGTGCTATATTCACATGTGCTTCTCCTTTTGTAAATATTTTACCAGCATCAGACAATAATATGATTTAATTTTCTTGCAAATAACCTGTTACATGCAACACTTACATTCACCTTTCTCTTAATCCATGTGGTAAATGTTTGTTTTCTGTGGTTTAACTTTCACTAAAATCATGAAGAGCACAGGGCAATATAATCAGTATTAATGTTATGCCAACCAGGCATTCAGCAAACCCCCCCACTGATCAGTATACCAGACAAGCAGGCCCCGATACCCTAATTACAGCATGCCATTTTGCATTGCTTATCTTAGCAAATTATTTGTTTAACCCCAGCAAATAGTGTTAAACACATAGGCAAAGTCTAGCAAGTATTCAAAGCCAGATTGGCCTACCAGGAAACCAGGAGATTTGTGGGCCTCAGAAGCTGGGGCTGTCTTGCTACTATTTAAAGGGTGGTTGCTGCTGATGAGACTATGCAGCTATATCATCTCTCTTGTCCTCTGAGCTATAAGTATTAATATTTCCTTATAAGGTTTATTTCCTAGACCATGTACCATTTAGTAGCCCTCCTTTGAATGGTGTCTAGTGTCAAATAACACAGTGAGATTAAGTGACACACTGTTTTGAGTGTCTTCTCCAGATTTACAGTATAATCATTTTCATACTGTGAAAGGGAGTCATGGATGAAATTGGGTTTAGGTGCCTATATAACAAACATCTGGCATTTTTTTTTATTATAAACTAATATAATTTAATTATGAATAAATATCAGGGGAAGCAGTATCCCAATAATCCCCTTGAGAAAATAAGTTGTGTGCGCATTCTGCTGATTCAACAGGAAATAGGGCTGATCAAGGACGGCTTTTAATTCCCAGTCCGGCCTGAAGGTACTGCAGCTCCTGAGCAGGAACGCCCTATCAAGCACTGCATGCTTGTCCATATACCTTCACAGGGATAAATACAAAGGGCCACATTACAAGTGGTGCGCTAATGATATCGAGCATTCAATAACCAGTTTCGCTTGACCGCGCTGCCACATGTTAAAAGTTATAGGGGCCAATTTATAAAAGCTTCAACTGATAATGCGCTGGAAGCCTGCATCAAATTTGACGCAAAATTGATCCGCCGTAGTTAACAAAGCATCAAGATCATCAAATGTTAAAATATATGACGTAATATACGCTCCAGCAAAATCAATCCGACGCAGATCGATGCTTCTGTTATTCTAATGCAATATTGATCATCCGCCGTCACATTCGACTCCATTTGACCCTCTTGCCAATTTATCAAACATTCAACAGGTGCGCTCGCGTCAATTCGGACGCAGCGTACCTATCGTTCAAACCGCCACCCTTGAGGCCGCAAATTCCATAGAAATCAATGGGAGTCTAAAAACACAGAAAGTTTATGTTGAATGCTGCAAGAGAATTGCTCCAAATTTGGTTCAAAGTATTGCTTCAAATTTCAAATATAGGGATAAAAATGTAATAAATTCTTAACATAATATAGCTAACTTCCTTTTTTTTTTTTTTTGGATAAATCTATTTGCACCATGTTTAAGGCATGTAATACAAGTCCCACTCCACTTCGCATCAAATTTGACGTAACACTTTTCGCACAAAATTTTACGCAATATTTAAAAACAACCTACAAACTAGTGAAATTTTCCACCACTCTTGATTGGGAAATGCATAATCACATGATTTATGACATCAGCCAATCCGATTTAAATATACATTTTATACTATCACTAACTAATAAAATTGCTCGATACTTGTGTCATTGATCACTCATCAGAAATTGTAAGTGCCATTTGTTACATTGTGTATTATACTTTGAAAGTATGTATATGTGAAATTAGTATTACAAATTAACATTAATGCTGACATTAGGACACACAGTGTAATATTTTAGACAATGATTTTAAAATTTGAATGATGTTTGATTCAATATAATCTTAAACTGATAGCTCAAAGGGATTGTCTATCTAATATTAAACTGTCATGAATCAGATACATAAGAAATTAAAATCACCTCTTTACTGGCATGCTATTTTCAGTGTTTTTCTTCCTTCTCTTGAATTTAATTTTCATTATGAAATGTCATGTTATATGCCAGCCCATTTTTTAACACTTGTGTAGGGGTGGTGTTTCAAACTAGATTGCAATCAGGAGGGGTTACACAGGTGCAGAGAGAAAACTGGCCCAGCTCTTAAAATATCCATTGATTGCAAATAAATACATATGATACCCTGATTACGTTATATTCGCAACTATTCCTGTTTAGAATAATAATAAATTTACACTATATACATATAGTGGTATAACTAAATTCAGAGATATGAAAGATAACATTGATTAGAACAAAAAAAGGAATTTAGGGAAATGTAAATATGTTTGCAAAAGATTTCTGACATAACACACACACACATATATATAATCATTTTAAAAAAACAAAAAAACGAGATAGGCATATCATAATTTCAAGAAATACAAATACAAATTAATTTATGTGAAAATATCATATATCAGTTTTTGTATAACAAATACATAGAAAATAACTTTCTATGAGATATTATTGTTTGTTGAGGTATAAATCTAGCTATTTCTTGGACATTAACAGATGAAAAATAAAAGATTAGCCTTAGATAAATGTGCTTGTTCATGGACAGGAAAGAAATGGTATAAATAAATATCCGCAACAACGATGACTCTTATTTATCAACAGTCCGATGCTCATTGCTCCGTACTTAACACGCATGTTTTTGGACAGACTTTTTAATAAATAGGGTGGTCGTATGTAGATTTGCGGCAGCGATGTCTCGCGAGCGTATTGACTCCAGCGTATGCGTCAAGATTTACGCAATAATAAATAAGCCCCATAGGCTGCACTCGAGTTCAAGCCGAAACTGAGCTAGAATATTTAGCGCGACTTTAGACCTGAGGTAAACTGTAAGAGTTAAAGAAAAAGTTGCACAAAATGCACGTAAAACATATTAAAATAAAGTATTATACACATATGAACACTTTTAAATAAAATATCACTTTAATATTAATAAAAAGGATTAAAAGGAATATGGTATATGGCAAAGTGTTTGACTGGAAAGGGCTCCAATGTATATGGATATGTCTAAATATGTGTATGTATGTATACATATATATGTGCGTATATGTGTGTGTATACATGTGTGTATAACTGTATACATGTGTATATGTGTGTGTATACATGTGTATATAAGTGTATACGTGTGTATATGTGTGTGTATAAGTGAATGCATGTGTATATGTGTATATAAGTGTATACATGTGTATATGTGTGTATAAGTGTATACATGTGTATATGTGTGTATAAAAGTATATATGTGTGTGTGTATAAGTGTATACATGTGTATCTGTTTATATAAGTGTATACATGTGTATACAGGGAGTGCAGAATTATTAGGCAAGTTGTATTTTTGAGGATTAATTTTATTATTGAACAACAACCATGTTCTCAATGAACCCAAAAAACTCATTAATATCAAAGCTGAATAGTTTTGGGAGTAGTTTTTAGTTTGTTTTTAGTTATAGCTATTTTAGGGGGATATCTGTGTGTGCAGGTGACTATTACTGTGCATAATTATTAGGCAACTTAACAAAAAACAAATATATACCCATTTCAATTATTTATTTTTACCAGTGAAACCAATATAACATCTCAACATTCACAAATATACATTGCTGACATTCAAAAACAAAACAAAAACAAATCAGTGACAATATAGCCACCTTTCTTTGCAAGGACACTCAAAAGCCTGCCATCCATGGATTCTGTCAGTGTTTTGATCTGTTCACCATCAACATTGCGTGCAGCAGCAACCACAGCCTCCCAGACACTGTTCAGAGAGGTGTACTGTTTTCCCTCCTTGTAAATCTCACATTTGATGATGGACCACAGGTTCTCAATGGGGTTCAGATCAGGTGAACAAGGAGGCCATGTCATTAGATTTTCTTCTTTTATACCCTTTCTTGCCAGCCACGCTGTGGAGTACTTGGACGCGTGTGATGGAGCATGGTCCTGCATGAAAATCATGTTTTTCTTGAAGGATGCAGACTTCTTCCTGTACCACTGCTTGAAGAAGGTGTCTTCCAGAAACTGGCAGTAGGACTGGGAGTTGAGCTTGACTCCATCCTCAACCCGAAAAGGCCCCACAAGCTCATCTTTGATGATACCAGCCCAAACCAGTACTCCACCTCCACCTTGCTGGCGTCTGAGTCGGACTGGAGCTCTCTGCCCTTTACCAATCCAGCGATGGGCCCATCCATCTGGCCCATCAAGACTCACTCTCATTTCATCAGTCCATAAAACCTTAGAAAAATCAGTCTTGAGATATTTCTTGGCCCAGTCTTGATGTTTCAGCTTGTGTGTCTTGTTCAGTGGTGGTCGTCTTTCAGCCTTTCTTACCTTGGCCATGTCTCTGAGTATTGCACACCTTGTGCTTTTGGGCACTCCAGTGATGTTGCAGCTCTGAAATATGGCCAAACTGGTGGCAAGTGGCATCTTGGCAGCTGCACGCTTGACTTTTCTCAGTTCATGGGCAGTTATTTTGCGCCTTGGTTTTTCCACACGCTTCTTGCGACCCTGTTGACTATTTTGAATGAAACGCTTGATTGTTCGATGATCACGCTTCAGAAGCTTTGCAATTTTAAGAGTGCTGCATCCCTCTGCAAGATATCTCACTATTTTTGACTTTTCTGAGCCTGTCAAGTCCTTCTTTTGACCCATTTTGCCAAAGGAAAGGAAGTTGCCTAATAATTATGCACACCTGATATACGGTGTTGATGTCATTAGACCACACCCCTTCTCATTACAGAGATGCACATCACCTAATATGCTTAATTGGTAGCAGGCTTTCGAGCCTATACAGCTTGGAGTAAGACAACATGCATAAAGAGGATGATGTGGTCAAAATACTCATTTGCCTAATAATTCTGCACACAGTGTATGTGTGTATACATGTGTATATGAGTATATAAGTGTATACATGTGTATAAGTGTATACATGTGTATATGTGTATACATGTGTATACATGTGTATACATGTATATAAGTGTATATATGTGTATAAGTGTATACATGTGTATGTGTGTATATAAGTGTATATGTTTGTGTATAAGTGTATACATGTGTATATGTGTATACATGTGTATACATGTGTACATAAGTGTATTCATGTGTATATAAGTGTATACATGTGTATATGTGTATCTAAGTGTATACATGTGTATCTAAGTGTATACATGTGTATATGTGTATATAAGTGTATACATGTGTATATGTGTATATAAGTGTATACATGTGTATACATGTGTACATAAGTGTATTCATGTGTATATAAGTGTATACATGTGTATATGTGTATATAAGTGTATACATGTTGTGTATATAAGTGTATACATGTGTATATGTGTGTGTATAAGTGTATACATGTGTATATGTGTGTGTATACGTGTGTATATGTGTATATAAGTGTATACATGTGTATATGTGTGTGTATACGTGTGTATATGTGTATATAAGTGTATACATGTGTATATGTGTGTGTATAAGTGTATACGTGTTAATTTATGTGTATTTATATATATATATATATATACATATATATAGGGTCAGTAGTGTAATGTAAACATGTATTATCATGTCTTTTACATCAGAATGTCCCTTTAACTGTAATGTTCCCAATAAACCAGAGCTGTCAAAGTCACCATCACAGTATCATACAGTGCAGCCAACAGTAATATTGTTTGAAACCACAGTGCCTGAGAGCAGATTGTATCAATAAATATTGGATTAGTTTACATAAAAAGACTGATTTATATATAAATATTTTCTCTCTTAGTATAAAGATTACATTAACTATAGAACAACTGATAGAACTTGCTATTAGATTTTAAAGGGACACAAAAAAAATAATTTCATGTTTCGGATGGAGCAAACAAGTTTAAATAACTTTGGGTATTACTCCGATTATCAAATGTGTTTTATTCTCTTATGCTTTGTCAGGCTCAGGAGAAGCAATGCACTACCCTGAGCTAGCTCAATACATCTGGTAAGCCAGTGACAAGAGGCATATATGTGCACCCACCAATCAGCATCTAAATCCCAGTAATGCATTACTCATCATGAGTCTTCTTTATCATTTTCAACAAAGAATACCAAGAGTACAAAACAAATTCGATAATAGAACAAAATTTGAAAGGTACTTAAAACTGCATGCTCAATCAGAATCATGAAAGGTAAATGCTTGTGCAATGCCGCCCCCTGCAGGGAGTGTCGATCATCCTGATCGCATCTGATCGCAATGATTGCTGTCCGCCACCTCAGAGACGGCTTCTTAACTTTTTTTACCGGCAATCCTGAAGGTTTACGCAGAAACAGCTGTATCCGCAGCATGATAAATGTACCCCTACGTGCTATTGCGTTGTCTTTTTTTCATGCATTTGTTGATTATGTAAATTTACTGGTCCTTTAAATGCAATTGGTCACCCCACATTAAATATCACACACATACACCTTCACTGTGTTCCACCCGCACACTCACACTCTGTCACACACACATACACCTTCACTGTGTTCCACCCGCACACTCACACTCTCAGTCAGTCACACACACACACACACATTCACTGTGTTCCACCCGCAGTCACACACACTCAGTCACACACACATACACCTTCACTGTGTACCACCCGCAGTCACATACTCCCAGTCACACACACACACCTTCACTTTGTACCACCCGCAGTCACACACTCTCAGTCACACACACACACCTTCACTGTGTACCATCCGCAGTCACACACTCTGTCACACACACACACCTTCACTGTATACCACCCGCATTCACTCACTCTCAGTCAAACACGCACACACCTTCACTGTGTACCACCTGCAGTTACACACTCTCAGTCACACACACACCTTCACTGTGTACCACCCGCAGTCACACACACACACCTTCATTGTGTTCCACCCGCAGGCACACACTCTCAGTCACACACACACACCTTCATTGTGTTCCACCCGCAGTCACACACTCTCAGTCACACACACACCTTCACTGTATTCCACCCGCAGTCACACACTCTCAGTCACACACACACACCTTCACTGTGTTCCACCCGCAGTCACACACTCTCAGTCACACACACACCTTCACTGTGTTCCACCCGCAGTCACACACTCTCGGTCACACACACCTTCACTGTGTTCCACCCGCAGTCGCACACACTCAGTCACACACACACACACACCTTCACTGTGTTCCACCCGCAGTCACACACACGCAGTCAAACACACACCTTCACTGTGTTCCACCCGCAGTCACACACTCTCAGTCACACACACATACACCTTTACTGTGTTCCACCCGCAGTCACACACACACACTCAGTCACACACATCTTCACTTTGTACCACCCGCAGTCACACACTCTCAGTCACACACACACACACCTTCACTGTGTTCCACCCGCAGTCACACACTCTCAGTCACACACACACACACACCTTCACTGTGTTCCACCCGCAGTCACACACTCAGTCACACACGCACACACCTACACTGTGTACCACACACACACACACCTTCACTGTGTACCACCCGCAGTCACACACTCTCAGTCACACATGCATACACCTTCACTGTGTACCACCTGAAGTTACACACTCTCAGTCACACACACACACCTTCACTGTGTTCCACCCGCAGTGACACACTCTCAGTCACACACACACACACCTTCACTTTGTACCACCCGCAGTCACACACTCTCAGTCACACACACACCTTCACTGTGTTCCACCCGCAGTCACACACTCTCAGTCACACACACACACCTTCACTGTGTACCACCCGCAGTCACACACGAACACACCTTCACTGTGTACCACCTGCAGTTACACACTCTCAGTCACACACACACACCTTCACTGTGTACCACCTGCAATCACACACTCTCAGTCACACACACACACACATCTTCACTGTGTTCCACCCACAGTCACACACTCTCAGTCACACACAAACACCTTCACTGTGTACCATCCGCAGTCACACACTCTGTCACACACACACACACCTTCACTGTGTACCAACCGCATTCACTCACTCTCAGTCAAACACGCACACACCTTCACTGTGTACCACCTGCAGTTACACACTCTCAGTCACACACACACCTTCACTGTGTACCACCCGCAGTCACACACTCTCAGTCACACACACACACACCTTCACTGTGTACCACTCGCAGTCACACACTTTCAGTCTCATACACACACACCTTCACTTTGTACCACTCGCAGTCACACACACTCAGTCACACACACCTTCACTTTCTACCACCTGCAGCCACACACTCTCAGTCACACACACACCTTCACTGTGTTCCACCCGCATTCACACACTCTGTCACACACACCTTCACTGTGTTCCACCCGCAGTCACACACTCAGTCACACACGCACACACCTTCACTGTGTATCACCTGCAGTTACACACTCTCAGTCACACACGCACACACCTTCACTGTGTACCACCTGCAGTTACACACTCTCAGTCACACACACACACACACACACCTTCACTGTGTTCCACCCGCAGTCACACACGCTCAGTCACACACACACACCGCTTCACTGTGTTCCACCCGCAGTCACAAACTCTCAATCACACACACACAACTTCACTGTGTACCACCTGCAGTCACACACACACCTTCACTGTGTTCCACCCGCAGTCACACACTCTGAGTCACACACACACACCTCCACTTTGTACCACCCACAGTCAAACACTCTCAGTCACACACACACACACCTTCACTGTGTTCCACCCGCAGTCACACACTCTCAGTCACACACACACACACCTTCACTGTGTACCACCCGCAGTCACACACACAACTTTACTGTGTTCCACCCGCAGTCACACACTCTAAGTCACACACACCTCCACTTTGTACCACCGTCACACACTCTCAGTCACACACGCACACACCTTCACTGTGTACCACCTGCAGTTACACACTCTCAGTCACACACACACCTTCACTGTGTACCACCTGCAATCACACATTCTCAGTCACACACACACACCTTCACTGTTTTCCACCCGCAGTCACACACTCTCAGTCACACACACACACCTTCACTGTGTACCACCCGCAGTCACACACTCTCAGTCACACACACACCTTCACTGTGTTCCACCCGCAGTCACACACTCTCAGTCACACACGCACACACCTTCACTGTGTTCCACCCGCAGTCACACACTCTCAGTCACACACACACACACACCTTCACTGTGTACCACCCGCAGTCACACACTCTCAGTCACACACGCACACACATTCACTGTGTAACACCTGCAGTTAAACACTCTCAGTCACACACACACCTTCACTGTGTACCACCTGCAATCACACACTCTCAGTCACACACACATCTTCACTGTGTTCCACCCGCTGTCACACACTCTCAGTAACAAACACACACCTTCACTGTGTCCCACCCGCAGTCACACACTCTCAGTCACACACACACACACACACCTTCACTGTGTACCACCCGCAGTCACACACTCTCAGTCACACACACACATACCTTCACTGTGTTCCACCCGCAGTCACACACTCTGTCACATACACACATACACACTGTGTACCACCCGCAGTCACACACTCTCAGTCACACACGCACACACCTTCACTGTGTACCACCTGCAGTTACACACTCTCAGTCACACACACACCTTCACTGTGTACCACCTGCAATCACACACTCTCAGTCACACACACACACACCTTCACTGTGTTCCACCTGCAGTCACACACTCTCAGTCACACACACACACACACACACACACACACCTTCACTGTGTACCACCAGCAATCACACACTCTTAGTCACACACACACACGCCTTCACTGTGTTCCACCCGCAGTCACACACTCTCAGTCACACACACACCTTCACTGTGTACCACCTGCAATCACACACTCTCAGTCACACACACACACACCTTCACTGTGTTCCACCCGCAGTCACACACTCTCAGTCACACACACACACACACACACCTTCACTGTGTTCCACCCGCAGTCACACACTCTCAGTCACACACACCTTCACTGTGTACCACCCACAGTGGCAGTCACATACTCTCAGTCACACACACACCTTCACTGTGTACCATCTGCAGTTACACACTCTCAGTCACACACACACACACACCTTCACTGTGTACCACCTGCAATCACACACTCTCAGTCACACACACACACCTTCACTGTGTTCCACCGGCTGTCACACACTCTCAGTCACACACACACACCTTCACTGTGTTCCATTCGCAGTCACACACTCTCAGTCACACACACACACCTTCACTGTGTACCACCTGCAATCACACACTCTCAGTCACACACACACTCACACACACACACACACACCTTCATTGTGTTCCACCCGCTGTCACACACTTTCAGTCACACACACACACCTTCACTGTGTTCCACCCGCAATCACACACTCTCAGTCACACACACACACACCTTCACTGTGTACCACCCGCAGTCACACACTCTCAGTCACACACACACACACACACACACACCTTCACTGTGTACCACCCGCAGTCACACACTCTCAGTCACACACACACACACCTTCACTGTGTACCACCTGCAGTCACACACTCTCAGTCACACACGCACACACCTTCACTGTGTACCACCTGCAGTTACACACTCTCAGTCACACACACACCTTCACTGTGTTCCACCCGCAGTCACACACTCTCAGTCACACACGCACACACCTTCACTGTGTACGACCTGCAATCACACACTCTCAGTCACACACATACCTTCACTGTGTTCCACCCGCAGTCACACACTCTCAGTCACACACACACACACACCTTCACTGTGTACCACCCGCAGTCACACACTCTCAGTCACACACGCACACACCTTCACTTTGTACCACCCGCAGTCACACACTCTCAGTCACACACACACACCTTCACTGTGTTCCACCCGCAGTCACACACTCTCAGTCACACACACACACCATCACTGTGTTCCACCCGCAGTCACACACTCTCAGTCACACACACACACCTTCACTGTGTACCACCCGCAGTCACACACGAACACACCTTCACTGTGTACCACCTGCAGTTACACACTCTCAGTCACACACACACACCTTCACTGTGTACCACCTGCAATCACACACTCTCAGTCACACACACACACACCTTCACTGTGTTCCACACACAGTCACACACTCTAAGTCACACACAAACACCTTCACTGTGTACCAACCGCATTCATTCACTCTCAGTCAAACACGCACACACCTTCACTGTGTACCACCTGCAGTTACACACTCTCAGTCACACACACACCTTCACTGTGTACCACCCGCAGTCACACACTCTCAGTCACACACACACTTACCTTCACTGTGTACCACTCGCAGTCACACACTTTCAGTCTCATACACACACACCTTCACTTTGTACCACTCGCAGTCACACACACTCAGTCACACACACCTTCACTTTCTACCACCCGCAGCCACACACTCTCAGTCACACACACACCTTCACTGTGTTCCACCCGCATTCACACACTCTGTCACACACACCTTCACTGTGTTCCACCCGCAGTCACACACTCAGTCACACACGCACACACCTTCACTGTGTATCACCTGCAGTTACACACTCTCAGTCACACACGCACACACCTTCACTGTGTACCACCTGCAGTTACACACTCTCAGTCACACACACACACACCTTCACTGTGTTCCACCCGCAGTCACACACGCTCAGTCACACACACACACCGCTTCACTGTGTTCCACCCGCAGTCACAAACTCTCAATTACACACACACAACTTCACTGTGTACCACCTGCAGTCACACACACACCTTCACTGTGTTCCACCCGCAGTCACACACTCTGAGTCACACACACACACCTCCACTTTGTACCACCCACAGTCAAACACTCTCAGTCACACACACACACACCTTCACTGTGTTCCACCCGCAGTCACACACTCTCAGTCACACACACACACACCTTCACTGTGTACCACCCGCAGTCACACACACACCTTTACTGTGTTCCACCCGCAGTCACACACTCTCAGTCACACACACCTCCACTTTGTACCACCGTCACACACTCTCAGTCACACACGCACACACCTTCACTGTGTACCACCTGCAGTTACACACTCTCAGTCACACACACACCTTCACTGTGTACCACCTGCAATCACACATTCTCAGTCACACACACACACCTTCACTGTTTTCCACCCGCAGTCACACACTCTCAGTCACACACACACACCTTCACTGTGTACCACCCGCAGTCACACACTCTCAGTCACACACACACCTTCACTGTGTTCCACCCGCAGTCACACACTCTCAGTCACACACACACACACCTTCACTGTGTTCCACCCGCAGTCACACACTCTCAGTCACACACACACACACACCTTCACTGTGTACCACCCGCAGTCACACACTCTCAGTCACACACGCACACAGCTTCACTGTGTAACACCTGCAGTTAAACACTCTCAGTCACACACACACCTTCACTGTGTACCACCTGCAATCACACACTCTCAGTCACACACACATCTTCACTGTGTTCCACCCGCTGTCACACACTCTCAGAAACAAACACACACCTTCACTGTGTCCCACCCGCAGTCACACACTCTCAGTCACACACACACACACACACACACCTTCACTGTGTACCACCCGCAGTCACACACTCTCAGTCACACACACACATACCTTCACTGTGTTCCACCCGCAGTCACACACTCTGTCACATACACACACACACACACTGTGTACCACCCGCAGTCACACACTCTCAGTCACACACGCACACACCTTCACTGTGTACCACCTGCAGTTACACACTCTCAGTCACACACACACCTTCACTGTGTACCACCTGCAATCACACACTCTCAGTCACACACACACACACCTTCACTGTGTTCCACCTGCAGTCACACACTCTCAGTCACACACACACACACACACACACCTTCACTGTGTACCACCAGCAATCACACACTCTTAGTCACACACACACACGCCTTCACTGTGTTCCACCCGCAGTCACACACTCTCAGTCACACACACACCTTCACTGTGTACCACCTGCAATCACACACTCTCAGTCACACACACACACACCTTCACTGTGTTCCACCCGCAGTCACACACACACACACACACACACCTTCACTGTGTTCCACCCGCAGTCACACACTCTCAGTCACACACACCTTCACTGTGTACCACCCACAGTGGCAGTCACATACTCTCAGTCACACACATACCTTCACTGTGTACCATCTGCAGTTACACACTCTCAGTCACACACACACACACACACACACACACACCTTCACTGTGTACCACCTGCAATCACACACTCTCAGTCACACACACACACCTTCACTGTGTTCCACCGGCTGTCACACACTCTCAGTCACACACACACACCTTCACTGTGTTCCATTCGCAGTCACACACTCTCAGTCACACACACACACCTTCACTGTGTACCACCTGCAATCACACACTCTGAGTCACACACACACTCACACACACACACACACACCTTCATTGTGTTCCACCCGCTGTCACACACTTTCAGTCACACACACACACCTTCACTGTGTTCCACCTGCAATCACACACTCTCAGTCACACACACACACACCTTCACTGAGTACCACCCGCAGACAAACACTCTCAGTCACACACACACACACACACCTTCACTGTGTACCACCCGCATTCACACACTCTCAGTCACACACACACACACCTTCACTGTGTACCACCTGCAGTCACACACTCTCAGTCACACACGCACACACCTTCACTGTGTACCACCTGCAGTTACACACTCTCAGTCACACACACACCTTCACTCTGTACGACCTGCAATCACACACTCTCAGTCACACACATACCTTCACTGTGTTCCACCCGCAGTCACACACTCTCAGTCACACACACACACACACCTTCACTGTGTACCACCCGCAGTCACACACTCTCAGTCACACACGCACACACCTTCACTTTGTACCACCCGCAGTCACACACTCTCAGTCACACACACACCTTCACTGTGTTCCACCCGCAGTCACACACTCTCAGTCACACACACACACCATCACTGTGTTCCACCCGCAGTCACACACTCTCAGTCACACACACACCTTCACTGTGTACCACTCGCAGTCACACACTCTCAGTCACACACGCACACACCTTCACTGTGTACCACCTGCAGTTACACAATCTCAGTCACACAAACACACACACACACCTTCACTGTGTACCACCAGCAATCACACACTCTTAGTCACACACACACACGCCTTCACTGTGTTCCACCCGCAGTCACACACTCTCAGTCACACACACACACACCTTCACTGTGTTCCACCCGCAGTCACACACTCTCAGTAACACACACACACACCTTCACTGTGTACCACCCTCAGTCACATACTCTCAGTCACACACACACACCTTCATTGTGTACCACCTGCAATCACACACTCTCAGTCACACACACACCTTCACAGTGTTCCACCCGCAGTCACACACTCTCAGTCACACACACACACCTTCACTGTGTACCACCCGCAGTGGCAGTCACACACTCTCAATCACACACACACCTTCACTGTGTACCACCTGCAGTTAAACACTCTCAGTCACACACACACACACCTTCACTGTGTACCACCTGCAATCACACACTCTCAGTCACACACACACCTTCACTGTGTTCCACCCGCTGTCACACACTCTCAGTAACAAACACACACCTTCACTGTGTCCCACCCGCAGTCACACACTCTCAGTCACACACACACACACACACACACACACCTTCACTGTGTACCACCCGCAGTCACACACTCTCAGTCACACACACACATACCTTCACTGTGTTCCACCCGCAGTCACAGAGTCTTGATAAAGGCCTCTCTTGAGGGCCGAAACGCGTTGACAGAGCTATGGTGAGCTATTTATTCCTTGATTGTTGAATTATAATACAGTATTACACTATTGTTATTATCTTTTATTTTCAGGGTTTGAAGATTCCCTAGGATTATTTTTATTTATATTTTTGTATTTTTGCTTATTTTTATTTTTTATTTTATTTTTTATTTTTATACAGCAAATAATTTTTCTACATGGAAACATAACCCCTCCACATAAGCCCCCTTTTTGGGATCACTCTCACTAGTTTGTGCACATACTAATCATTTATTTTTTGTTTTTTATCCTTTGGATATTTTACATATTTTTTGGACTTATTTTTATCACTATTTTGGATTGACTTCACGGATTATTCTTTGTCACCATATTTTGATAGACCTTTTTTTCTACCTTCATTTTGATGTTTTTTAAATGTTTCTTTGAAATGTTTTTTGCAAAGCTTTTTTAATAGAACTTTTGAATCTGCTGGATTTGCACTATTCATTTATACCACGTTTTTGGACAACACTTAAATTTGGACAGTTTATTTTTTGGATACACATGTGAAAATCTATTTATATCTCTTAACTTTGAGAAGGGATTTTTGGACACTACTTAACCTTTTTTTATATATCTCTTAACTTTGAGAAGGGATTATTGGACATTATTTACTTTTCATTGTTTTTTATTATTTTTTATTGTTTATTATTTTCAGATTTATGCCAACACAACTATATATGAGACGAATTTTATGAGACATTATACATACAGCTAAAAAGCAAAACACGCGTGTTTTTATAGATATTTATGTGTTTATGTGTTTTTACACATTATTTCTGGCCGTTCTGTTAAAATATATTTTAAACGACACCCTTGTTTTATATGTTTAATATGTATTAAATGCTTTTATGTATCAACTGTGCCACTCTTAGATCTTATATCTAGATATCAAAACCTACACATCTATACAGCACAACTACCATAATTGTAGCTGAGCTATAGCGCTATACAAATTTCTCAGACAGAATACCATATTTTCACACCTATACCGCACCAGACCTCGCCAAGATTTGGCGCTCCTTTCTAAACCACGTTTTGACACATATTTTCTAAAAGTGGGCACCTGGGGACCCACTATAGACAGGAGCTATAGGTCCACACTTTCAGCGCTGTAAGAAAACATTGAATCTAACACCTTCACTGTGTACCACCCTCAGTCACATACTCTCAGTCACACACACATACCTTCACTGTGTACCACCTGCAATCACACACTCTCAGTCACACACACCTTCACTGTGTTCCACCCGCAGTCACACACTCTCAGTCACACACACACCTTCACTGTATACCACCCGCAGTCACAAACTCTCAGTCACACACACACCTTCATTGTGTACCAACTGCAATCACACACTCTCAGTCACACACACACACACACACCTTCACTGTGTTCCACCCGCAGTCACACACTCTCAGTCACACACACACACCTTCACTGTGTACCACCCACAGTGGCAGTCACACACTCTCAGTCACACACACACCTTCACTGTGTACCATCTGCAGTTACACACTCTCAGTCACACACACACACACACACACACCTTCACTGTGTACCACCTGCAATCACACACTCTCAGTCACACACACACACACCTTCACTGTGTTCCACCGGCTGTCACACACTCTCAGTCACACACACACACCTTCACTGTGTTCCATTCGCAGTCACACACTCTCAGTCACACACACACACCTTCACTGTGTACCACCCTCAGTCACATACTCTCAGTCACACACACACACCTTCATTGTGTACCACCTGCAATCACACACTCTCAGTCACACACACACCTTCACAGTGTTCCACCCGCAGTCACACACTCTCAGTCACACACACACACCTTCACTGTGTACCACCCGCAGTGGCAGTCACACACTCTCAATCACACACACACCTTCACTGTGTACCACCTGCAGTTAAACACTCTCAGTCACACACACACACACCTTCACTGTGTACCACCTGCAATCACACACTCTCAGTCACACACACACCTTCACTGTGTTCCACCCGCTGTCACACACTCTCAGTAACAAACACACACCTTCACTGTGTCCCACCCGCAGTCACACACTCTCAGTCACACACACACACACACACACCTTCACTGTGTACCACCCGCAGTCACACACTCTCAGTCACACACACACATACCTTCACTGTGTTCCACCCGCAGTCACACACTCTGTCACACACACACACACACACTGTGTACCACCCGCAGTCACACACTCTCAGTCACACACGCACACGCCTTCACTGTGTTCCACCCGCAGTCACACACTCTCAGTCACACACACACCTTCACTGTGTTCCACCCGCAGTCACACACTCTCAGTAACACACACACACACCTTCACTGTGTTCCACCCCCAGTCACACACTCTCAGTAACACACATACACACCTTCACTGTGTACCACCCTCAGTCACATACTCTCAGTCACACACACATACCTTCACTGTGTACCACCTGCAATCACACACTCTCAGTCACACACACCTTCACTGTGTTCCACCCGCAGTCACACACTCTCAGTCACACACACACCTTCACTGTATACCACCCGCAGTCACAAACTCTCAGTCACACACACACCTTCATTGTGTACCAACTGCAATCACACACTCTCAGTCACACACACACACACACACACCTTCACTGTGTTCCACCCGCAGTCACACACTCTCAGTCACACACACACACCTTCATTGTGTACCACCCACAGTGGCAGTCACACACTCTCAGTCACACACACACCTTCACTGTGTACCATCTGCAGTTACACACTCTCAGTCACACACACACACACACACACCTTCACTGTGTACCACCTGCAATCACACACTCTCAGTCACACACACACACCTTCACTGTGTTCCACCGGCTGTCACACACTCTCAGTCACACACACACACCTTCACTGTGTTCCATTCGCAGTCACACACTCTCAGTCACACACACACACCTTCACTGTGTACCACCTGCAATCACACACTCTCAGTCACACACACACACACACACCTTCATTGTGTTCCACCCGCTGTCACACACTCTCAGTCACACACACACACATACACTGTGTTTCACCCGCAGTCACACACTCTCAGTCACACACACACACACACACACACACACCTTCACTGTGTGCCACCCGCAGTCACACACTCTCAGTCACACACACACACACACACCTTCACTGTGTACCACCCGCAGTCACACACTCTCAGTCACACACGCACACACCTTCACTGTGTACCACCTGCAGTTACACACTCTCAGTCACACACACACCTTCACTGTGTGCCACCTGCAATCACACACTCTCAGTCACACACATACCTTCACTGTGTTCCACCCGCAGTCACACACTCTCAGTCACACACACACACACACCTTCACTGTGTACCACCTGCAGTTACACACTCTCAGTCACACACACACACACACACGCACACACCTTCACTTTGTACCACCCGCAGTCACACACTCTCAGTCACACACACACCTTCACTGTGTTCCACCCGCAGTCACACACTCTCAGTCACACACACACCATCACTGTGTTCCACCCGCAGTCACACACTCTCAGTCACACACACACATTCACTGTGTACCACTCGCAGTCACACACTCTCAGTCACACACGCATACACCTTCACTGTGTACCACCTGCAGTTACACAATCTCAGTCACACAAACACACACACACACCTTCACTGTGTACCACCAGCAATCACACACTCTTAGTCACACACACACACACGCCTTCACTGTGTTCCACCCGCAGTCACACACTCTCAGTCACACATGCACACACCTTCACTGTGTACCACCTGCAGTTACACACTCTCAGTCACACACACACCTTCACTGTGTGCCACCTGCAATCACACACTCTCAGTCACACACATACCTTCACTGTGTTCCACCCGCAGTCACACACTCTCAGTCACACACACACACACACCTTCACTGTGTACCACCCGCAGTCACACACTCTCAGTCAGACACGCACACACCTTCACTTTGTACCACCCGCAGTCACACACTCTCAGTCACACACACACCTTCACTGTGTTCCACCCCCAGTCACACACTCTCAGTAACACACATACACACCTTCACTGTGTACCACCCTCAGTCACATACTCTCAGTCACACACACATACCTTCACTGTGTACCACCTGCAATCACACACTCTCAGTCACACACACCTTCACTGTGTTCCACCCGCAGTCACACACTCTCAGTCACACACACACCTTCACTGTATACCACCCGCAGTCACAAACTCTCAGTCACACACACACCTTCATTGTGTACCAACTGCAATCACACACTCTCAGTCACACACACACACACACACCTTCACTGTGTTCCACCCGCAGTCACACACTCTCAGTCACACACACACACCTTCATTGTGTACCACCCACAGTGGCAGTCACACACTCTCAGTCACACACACACCTTCACTGTGTACCATCTGCAGTTACACACTCTCAGTCACACACACACACACACACACCTTCACTGTGTACCACCTGCAATCACACACTCTCAGTCACACACACACACCTTCACTGTGTTCCACCGGCTGTCACACACTCTCAGTCACACACACACACCTTCACTGTGTTCCATTCGCAGTCACACACTCTCAGTCACACACACACACCTTCACTGTGTACCACCTGCAATCACACACTCTCAGTCACACACACACACACACACCTTCATTGTGTTCCACCCGCTGTCACACACTTTCAGTCACACACACACACCTTCACTGTGTTTCACCCGCAGTCACACACTCTCAGTCACACACACACACACACACACACACACCTTCACTGTGTGCCACCCGCAGTCACACACTCTCAGTCACACACACACACACACACCTTCACTGTGTACCACCCGCAGTCACACACTCTCAGTCACACATGCACACACCTTCACTGTGTACCACCTGCAGTTACACACTCTCAGTCACACACACACCTTCACTGTGTGCCACCTGCAATCACACACTCTCAGTCACACACATACCTTCACTGTGTTCCACCCGCAGTCACACACTCTCAGTCACACACACACACACACCTTCACTGTGTACCACCCGCAGTCACACACTCTCAGTCAGACACGCACACACCTTCACTTTGTACCACCCGCAGTCACACACTCTCAGTCACACACACACCTTCACTGTGTTCCACCCGCAGTCACACACTCTCAGTCACACACACACCATCACTGTGTTCCACCCGCAGTCACACACTCTCAGTCACACACACACATTCACTGTGTACCACTCGCAGTCACACACTCTCAGTCACACACGCATACACCTTCACTGTGTACCACCTGCAGTTACACAATCTCAGTCACACAAACACACACACACACCTTCACTGTGTACCACCAGCAATCACACACTCTTAGTCACACACACACACACGCCTTCACTGTGTTCCACCCGCAGTCACACATTCTCAGTCACACACACACACCTTCACTGTGTACCACCCTCAGTCACATACTCTCAGTCACACACACACACCTTCACTGTGTACCACCTGCAGTTACACACTCTCAGTCACACACACACACACCTTCACTGTGTTCCACCCACAGTCACACACTCTCAGTCACACACACACACCTTCACTGTGTACCACCTGCAATCACACACTCTCAGTCACACACACACACACACCTTCACTGTGTTCCACCCGCAGTCACACACTCTCAGTCACACACACACCTTCACTGTGTTCCCCCCGCAGTCACACACTCTCAGTAACACACACACACACCTTCACTGTGTTCCACCCCCAGTCACACACTCTCAGTAACACACATACACACCTTCACTGTGTACCACCCTCAGTCACATACTCTCAGTCACACACACATACCTTCACTGTGTACCACCTGCAATCACACACTCTCAGTCACACACACCTTCACTGTGTTCCACCCGCAGTCACACACTCTCAGTCACACACACACCTTCACTGTGTACCACCCGCAGTCACAAACTCTCAGTCACACACACACCTTCATTGTGTACCAACTGCAATCACACACTCTCAGTCACACACACACACACCTTCACTGTGTTCCACCCGCAGTCACACACTCTCAGTCACACACACACACCTTCACTGTGTACCATCCACAGTGGCAGTCACACACTCTCAGTCACACACACACCTTCACTGTGTACCATCTGCAGTTACACACTCTCAGTCACACACACACACACACACACACCTTCACTGTGTACCACCTGCAATCACACACTCTCAGTCACACACACACACCTTCACTGTGTTCCACCGGCTGTCACACACTCTCAGTCACACACACACACCTTCACTGTGTTCCATTCGCAGTCACACACTCTCAGTCACACACACACACCTTCACTGTGTACCACCTGCAATCACACACTCTCAGTCACACACACACACACACCTTCATTGTGTTCCACCCGCTGTCACACACTTTCAGTCACACACACACACCTTCACTGTGTTCCACCCGCAGTCACACACTCTCAGTCACACACACACACACACCTTCACTGTGTACCACCCGCAGTCACACACTCTCAGTCACACACACACACACACCTTCACTGTGTACCACCCGTAGTCACACACACTCTTAGTCACACACACACACCTTCACTGTGTACCACCTGCAGTCACACACTCTCAGTCACACACGCACACACCTTCACTGTGTACCACCTGCAGTTACACACTCTCAGTCACACACACACCTTCACTGTGTGCCACCTGCAATCACACACTCTCAGTCACACACATACCTTCACTGTGTTCCACCCACAGTCACACACTCTCAGTCACACACACACACCTTCACTGTGTTCCATTCGCAGTTACACACTCTCAGTCACAAACACACACCTTCACTGTGTACCACCTGCAATCACACACTCTCAGTCACACACACACACACCTTCACTGTGTTCCACCCGCAGTCACACACTCTCAGTCACACACATACACCTTCACTGTGTACCAACCGCAGTGGCAGTCACACACTCTCAGTCACACACACACCTTCACTGTGTACCATCTGCAGTTACACACTCTCAGTCAAACACACACACACACCTTCACTGTGTACCACCTGCAATCACACACTCTCAGTCACACACACACCTTCACTGTGTTCCACCCGCAGTCACACACTCTCAGTCACACACATACACCTTTACTGTGTACCACCCGCAGTGCAAGTCACACACTCTCAGTCACACACACACCTTCACTGTGTACCATCTGCAGTTACACACTCTCAGTCACACACACACACCTTCACTGTGTACCACCTGCAATCACACACTCTCAGTCACACACACACCTTCACTGTGTTCCACCCGCAGTCACACACTCTCAGTCACGCACATACACCTTTACTGTGTACCACCCGCAGTGGCAGTCACACACTCTCAGTCACACACACACACCTTCACTGTGTACCACCTGCAATCACACACTCTTAGTCACACACACACACGCCTTCACTGTATTCCACACGCGGTCACACACTCTCAGTCACACACACACCTTCACTGTGTTCCACCCACAGTCACACACTCTCAGTAACACACACACACACCTTCACTGTGTTCCACCCCCAGTCACACACTCTCAGTAACACACATACACACCTTCACTGTGTACCACCCTCAGTCACATACTCTCAGTCACACAAACATACCTTCACTGTGTACCACCTGCAATCACACACTCTCAGTCACACACACCTTCACTGTGTTCCACCCGCAGTCACACACTCTCAGTCACACACACACCTTCACTGTGTTCCACCCGCAGTCACAAACTCTCAGTCACACACACACCTTCATTGTGTACCAACTGCAATCACACACTCTCAGTCACACACACACACACACCTTCACTGTGTTCCACCCGCAGTCACACACTCTCAGTCACACACACACACCTTCACTGTGTACCACCCACAGTGGCAGTCACACACTCTCAGTCACACACACACCTTCACTGTGTACCATCTGCAGTTACACACTCTCAGTCACACACACACACACACCTTCACTGTGTACCACCTGCAATCACACACTCTCAGTCACACACACACACCTTCACTGTGTTCCACCGGCTGTCACACACTCTCAGTCACGCACACACACCTTCACTGTGTTCCATTCGCAGTCACACACTCTCAGTCACACACACACACCTTCACTGTGTACCACCTGCAATCACACACTCTCAGTCACACACACACACACACACACACACACACACCTTCATTGTGTTCCACCCGCTGTCACACACTTTCAGTCACACACACACACCTTCACTGTGTTCCACCCGCAGTCACACACTCTCAGTCACACAAACACACACCTTCACTGTGTACCACCCGCAGTCACACACTCTCAGTCACACACACACACACACACACCTTCACTGTGTACCACCCGTAGTCACACACACTCTCAGTCACACACACACACCTTCACTGTGTGCCACCTGCAATCACACACTCTCAGTCACACACATACCTTCACTGTGTTCCACCCACAGTCACACACTCTCAGTCACACACACACACCTTCACTGTGTTCCATTCGCAGTTACACACTCTCAGTCACAAACACACACCTTCACTGTGTACCACCTGCAATCACACACTCTCAGTCACACACACACACACACACCTTCACTGTGTTCCACCCGCAGTCACACACTCTCAGTCACACACATACACCTTCACTGTATACCAACCGCAGTTACACACTCTCAGTCACACACACACACACACACCTTCACTGTGTACCACCTGCAATCACACACTCTCAGTCACACACACACCTTCACTGTGTTCCACCCACAGTCACACACTCTCAGTCACACACACACCTTCACTGTGTACCATCTGCAGTTACACACTCTCAGTCACACACACACACACACACACACCTTCACTGTGTACCACCTGCAATCACACACTCTCAGTCACACACACACCTTCACTGTGTTCCACCCACAGTCACACACTCTCAGTCACACACATACACCTTTACTGTGTACCACCCGCAGTGGCAGTCACACACTCTCAGTCACACACACACACACCTTCACTGTGTACCACCTGCAATCACACACTCTCAGTCACACACACACACACACACCTTCACTGTGTTCCACCCGCAGTCACACACTCTCAGTCACACACGCACACACCTTCACAGTGTTCCATCCACAGTCACACACTCTCAGTCACACACACACCTTCACTGTGTACCACCCGCAATCACACACTCTCAGTCACACACACACACCTTCACTGTGTTCTACCCGCAGTCACACACTCTCAGTCACACACACACACACACACCTTCACTGTGTACCACCCGCAATCACACACTCTCAGTCACACACACACTCCTTCACTGTGTACCATCCACATTCACACACTCTCAGTCACACACACCTTCACTGTGTACCACCCGCAGTAACACACTCTCAGTCACACACACACACACACCTTCACTGTGTACCACCCGCAGTCACAGACTCTCAGTCACACACACACACACACACACCTTCACTGTGTACCACCCGCAGTCACACACTCTCAGTCACACACACACACCTTCACTGTGTACCACCTGCAGTCACACACTCTCAGTCACACACCGCACACACCTTCACTGTGTACCACCTGCAATCACACACTCTCAGTCACACACATACCTTCACTGTGTTCCACCCGCAGTCACACACTCTCAGTCACACACACACACACACCTTCACTGTGTACCACCCCGCAGTCACACACTCTCAGTCACACATGCACACACCTTCACTTTGTACCACCCGCAGTCACACACTCTCAGTCACACACACACCTTCACTGTGTTCCACCCGCAGTCACACACTCTCAGTCACACACACACCATCAGTGTGTTCCACCCGCAGTCACACACTCTCAGTCACACACACACATTCACTGTATACCACTCGCAGTCACACACTCTCAGTCACACACGCACACACCTTCACTGTGTACCACCTGCAGTTACACAATCTCAGTCACACAAACACACACACACACACCTTCACTGTGTACCACCAGCAATCACACACTCTTAGTCACACACACACACACACACACGCCTTCACTGTGTGCCACTCGCAGTCACACACTCTCAGTCACACACACACACACCTTCACTGTGTTCCACCCGCAGTCACACACTCTCAGTCACACACACACACCTTCACTGTGTACCACCCTCAGTCACATACTCTCAGTCACACACACCTTCACTGTGTACCACCTGCAGTTACACACTCTCAGTCACACACACACACCTTCACTGTGTTCCACCGGCTGTCACACACTCTCAGTCACACACACACACCTTCACTGTGTTCCACCCACAGTCACACACTCTCAGTCACACACACACACCTTCACTGTGTACCACCCGCAGTCACACACTCTCAGTCACACACACAACACCTTCACTGTGTACCACCTGCAATCACACACTCTCAGTCACACACACACACACCCTTCACTGTGTTCCACCCGCAGTCACACACTCTCAGTCACACACATAAACCTTCACTGTGTACCAACCGCAGTCACACACTCTCAGTCACACACACACCTTCACTGTGTTCCACCCGCAGTCACACACTCTCAGTCACACACACACACCTTCACTGTGTACCACCCGCAGTCACACACTCTCAGTCACACACACACACCTTCACTGTGTACCACCTGCAATCACACACTCTCAGTCACACACACACCTTCACTGTGTTCCACCCGCAGTCACACACTCTCAGTCACACACATACACCTTCACTGTGTACCAACCGCAGTGGCAGTCACACACTCTCAGTCACACACACACCTTCACTGTGTACCATCTGCAGTTACACACTCTCAGTCACACACACACACACACACCTTCACTGTGTACCCCCTGCAATCACACACTCTCAGTCACACACACACCTTCACTGTGTACCATCTGCAGTTACACACTCTCAGTCACACACACACACACACACCTTCACTGTGTACCCCCTGCAATCACACACTCTCAGTCACACACACACCTTCACTGTGTTCCACCCGCAGTCACACACTCTCAGTCACACACATACACCTTTACTGTGTACCACCCGCAGTGGCAGTCACACACTCTCAGTCACACACACACACCTTCACTGTGTACCACCTGCAATCACACACTCTCAGTCACACACACACACACCTTCACTGTGTTCCACCCGCAGTCACACACTCTCAGTCACACACACATCTTCACTGTGTTCCACCCACAGTCACACACTCTCAGTCACACACACACACACACACACACCTTCACTGTGTACCACCCGCAATCACACACTCTCAGTCACACACACACTCCTTCACTGTGTACCATCCACATTCACACACTCTCAGTCACACACACTCAGTCACACACACTCCTTCACTGTATAACACCCGCAGTCAAACACTCTCAGTCACACACACACACTCCTTCACTTTGTACCACCCGCAGTCACACACTCCTTCACACACACACTCCTTCACTTCTCTGTCACAAACTCTCAGTCACACACACCTTCACTGTGTACCACCCGTAGTCACACACTCTCAGTCACACACACACACCTTCACTGTGTACCACCCGCAGTCACACACTCTCAGTCACACACACACACCTTCACTGTGTACCACCCGCAGTCACACACTCTCAGTCACACACACACACCTTCACTGTGTACCACCTGCAGTCACACACTCTCAGTCACACACGCACACACCTTCACTGTGTACCACCTGCAATCACACACTCTCAGTCACACACATACCTTCACTGTGTTCCACCCGCAGTCACACACTCTCAGTCACACACACACACACCACCTTCACTGTGTACCACCCGCAGTCACACACTCTCAGTCACACATGCACACACCTTCACTTTGTACCACCCGCAGTCACACACTCTCAGTCACACACACACCTTCACTGTGTTCCACCCGCAGTCACACACTCTCAGTCACACACACACCATCAGTGTGTTCACCCGCAGTCACACACTCTCAGTCACACACACACATTCACTGTATACCACTCGCAGTCACACACTCTCAGTCACACCACGCACACACCTTCACTGTGTACCACCTGCAGTTACACAATCTCAGTCACACAAACACACACACACACACCTTCACTGTGTACCACCAGCAATCACACACTCTTAGTCACACACACACACACACACACACACGCCTTCACTGTGTTCCACTCGCAGTCACACACTCTCAGTCACACACACACACACCTTCACTGTGTTCCACCCGCAGTCACACACTCTCAGTCACACACACACACCTTCACTGTGTACCACCCTCAGTCACATACTCTCAGTCACACACACACACCTTCACTGTGTACCACCTGCAGTTACACACTCTCAGTCACACACACACACACACCTTCACTGTGTTCCACCCACAGTCACACACTCTCAGTCACACACACACACCTTCACTGTGTACCACCCGCAGTCACACACTCTCAGTCACACACACACACCTTCACTGTGTACCACCTGCAATCACACACTCTCAGTCACACACACACACACCTTCACTGTGTTCCACCCGCAGTCACACACTCTCAGTCACACACATAAACCTTCACTGTGTACCAACCGCAGTCACACACTCTCAGTCACACACACACCTTCACTGTGTTCCACCCACAGTCACACACTCTCAGTCACACACACACACCTTCACTGTGTACCACCCGCAGTTACACACTCTCAGTCACACACACACACCTTCACTGTGTACCACCTGCAATCACACACTCTCAGTCACACACACACACACCTTCACTGTGTTCCACCCCGCAGTCACACACTCTCAGTCACACACATACACCTTCACTGTGTACCAACCGCAGTGGCAGTCACACACTCTCAGTCACACACACACCTTCACTGTGTACCATCTGCAGTTACACACTCTCAGTCACACACACACACACACACACCTTCACTGTGTACCCCCTGCAATCACACACTCTCAGTCACACACACACCTTCACTGTGTTCCACCCGCAGTCACACACTCTCAGTCACACACATACACCTTTACTGTGTACCACCCGCAGTGGCAGTCCCACACTCTCAGTCACACACACACACCTTCACTGTGTACCACCTGCAATCACACACTCTCAGTCACACACACACACACCTTCACTGTGTTCCACCCGCAGTCACACACTCTCAGTCACACACACACACACCTTCACTGTGTTCCATCCACAGTCACACACTCTCAGTCACACACACACACACACACACCTTCACTGTGTACCACCCGCAATCACACACTCTCAGTCACACACACACTACTTCACTGTGTACCACCCGCAGTCACACACTCTCAGTCACACACACATCTTCACTGTGTTCCACCCACAGTCACACACTCTCAGTCACACACACACACACACCTTCACTGTGTACCACCCGCAATCACACACTCTCAGTCACACACACACTCCTTCACTGTGTACCATCCACATTCACACACTCTCAGTCACACACACTCAGTCACACACACACACTCCTTC